>NW_008671795.1:0-4337 GCF_000695815.1 Acanthisitta chloris | reverse complement strand
TAAATACAAAAGTATAGACTTTGTCAAGGTTAGAAATCAGGACATTGAGGGAGGGACACTTGAAGGTAAAAGCAAAGGACCATGGATGAGAAGAAATAAATTTGTGTACTTCCACCATGATATCTTCTTGTTATTTTTCCCAGCACAAATTACCGAGCTTTTCTGTTTTAGAAAATCTTGTTTACCTGTCTCATAAACCTTTATGAATTTTATATGGTAAGAGAAGAAACTCAGTCTCAGATAAAAACTGCTGAACAACCAATAAATTGTACAAGTATTTCCTTCCCTCATCGAGTTAAAAGCTTCCTAAGAAATAATGTCATGTGGTAACATTTCTTAGAAATAAGCATGTTTTCAGGAAAGAATCATGGGTTTTCTCTACACTGCATTTCAAACTTACCCAGTTTTTACTCAAGAGCCTTAAGGATGCTCACACAGTAAGCTTTCACTTTGAATTCTATGAACTACTGCAATTTTTGCAAAAGACTTATTTCTATTCAGCATTTCAAGTCCTTCTTGTGCCTCAAAACAAAAACACTAATTTGATTCACCCACGATTCACTAAGACACTGTGGGAAAGTAGGAATCTGGGGAGGTAAGAGAAGGAAAACTAAGGAGAGGCCAGACTCACTCTTTGAATCTTGTTTAACAGGAGAATAAGATATATCCTTAAAATAAAAGTAGTATCAATCTGCAAAGTGCCTGGGAACTGAATGGCACAAACTGCAACATCTTCATCCAGATAACTACAACAGAGAAGACTTTGCATGTCCCCATGTACGCAACAGCACACTACCATGTAGGTGAAGGTTTGGCTTATTTATAGCAAACACATAGTTGCATGCCAGACCTTTGGGGACTCAAATCCTTCATGAGCATTGTTCCATACTCTGTGCCCAGCACCACAGATCTTACATAGCTTACATTATTCAGCTAGCAGTCCAGTTGAGTTTTCAGACGTAAGCTGGGTAATTCTTCCACGTCAAGCTGACAGCCTGCAAAGCCTAGATACTGGGTCTGACAATTTTACTTTTTTTAAAGTGCTTATCCTAATTTGAAGTAAAAACAGAGGTAAAACTGCATGCAAATGTTTTAGATGCCTTCATATTGGCCTACTTTAGTGTACACTTATATTCAATTTTCAGGGGCCTTTAAAAAACAAAGTACACAAAAAGCATGAAAGTTGCCAGATTGAGCAAGTTAGGGAGAGGCCTGGTAGGCTTCAGATGGTTATGACTACCATCAGCTGTCTTAATATTCAAAATATTTGCAAAGATTCTAAAAAAACCCAACCAAACTCCAACAAAAATCCCTTAAGATGGCTATTTAGGGATTTGATTTTTCCATTAGACACAGGCTCTCTTACCAGTTTAGTGAGCTAATGTTAAATCATCTGGTTTGCCCTTAAAGGAAGAAGTAATACAGATATAATTAGTGGGTTGACAGGCAGTTTTTATCAAAGTCTCAGCAGTACAGAGCCCTGAAGCTACTGATCTTGAAAGACTCATGCAGATCATGTCCAAATCCTGTAATTGCAAAATGCACAACTCCACGGTCAGCACCTGTGGGATGCTGAAACTGACTGGACTACTGTTAACTGTATCTACAATTAGAGACTTATTAATGCTACACAAACAAAAATTAGAGTTCAGCAACCCCTGCCCTCCTTCCCCCTGCATCCTCACAAATTGCATTACCATACCTGACATTCCACATTGCAGTAAAAGGCCTGTTTACATCTTCCACACTTGGACAATCCTTCTTTCCTTTAAAAGAAAACAGAAGTTATTCTGTTCTAGAAATCTAAATGAAATAAAATTGTATGCTTGATCACTTTCTGCACAGTATTTTGCATTTCACAATGAAAACTGTATTTTCTTCAGAGCACTGCAACTCCAGATTGAATTCCGTCTTCAAACAGCAGGCACTATTGTAATTTGTTTGAAGTTTCAAAAGCAAGTTTTTCTTGACAACTGTTATTACACAAAAGCACTCTGCCGTCCTGATAAATTGCTGGGTTTGGAAACATGCCATTCTATGCTGTTTGACAGCATCATTTTTTGCACTGTATGATGCATAATGAGCTAACTTTTTCTAGTTTTCCAAACTTTCCAATTGCTCTGTACTCTTGCTCAGCAGTAAAAAACCGTTAGCTTCTGCTCTGCTCATTCCACTGCTGCTCTGTCTGGTTACAAAAGCGTGACCATTGCTTTGTGACTACACAACCATGTTGCCTTATGAAATACACTGTTTGATCTCCTGTCACCTCATAGTCCCTTACTGTCCCACCAACATCTTGCTCTGATATCTGAGTATTCTAAACGAACCTAAGGCTTGCACTCTCCTTTTTTTATATTTATCTGTATCCCAACTGAGGGAACTGCCACAAGGAAGCTCCTTTTTGGCTTCAAGGTGCATGTGTTGTAGCAGATCCCACCAAAAATAGAACATGTGCTACTGAACAAGTGACATTTTGGTATGACAGCAACAGGGATCTTTCAACAGTACTGAATACTTTAAAATGTCTGCACGCCCTCCCTGCTGTAAGTGGCAAAAAAAAAAAAATGCCCTAAGGTAAGTTCACTGGAGTAAAACAAGGGCGAACATCCTTGTATGGTATGATAGTGTACCAGGTCTCAGCAGTGACCAGCACTCAGAGCCCATAAAGCACAGCAAGTCTTGGCATCCTCTGATTGTTCTTGCAAAGCAGAAGGTGCAACATGAGCAAGCCAGGCTAACATCATGACTCCTCTTGCTGACAGTATGTACCTCAAGCTCAACTCGTATTTAAAGTAACAAACTATCTCACGCAAATACAATGCTGCAGCCTCACTGCTCATTTTACTATGTTTTTATTACCACTTAGCAAAGTTCTTACTTAGCTTTCACTTAGCTCTCTCCCCAAGACCAGTGCTTACCCACAAACTTCCTCCTAACACTGCAAGTTCAACAAGCAGAGTTCAGAACCTACTATGTGCTAGTTCAGTGCTAATGCAACAGTCACAGACACAAAACACACGTCTGAGCACTGGCAGATCGCATTACATCACTGAGACATCTTTCCTCTTAGTGGCACCTCATCACCCTGGTGTGAAATAAGTTTCAGATTACCCCACTAACTGCTGTGCTACCGCATTCAGTATATCCCTTGACCACTGTGTTCCTCTAGAGCTCCAAAGGAAAAGCTCATATGGATAACAAGCAGTGTTTCAGTAGGCTGCTGCTGAAGATGATCTTTAAAAGCTATTCCATGAGATAACTATTATCTTTACAGTATTACTTCATATTAACAGAGCATGGAAAGTATTCCTTGGCCCTTTGGCAGAGCAAGATCTTCTGAAAAGTGATGAATAAAATCAGACAGCTTCTCTGGCATGGGAAAATTTGTGGTTAGGCACAAGGGTTCAAAAAACCCAAATACCTCAACACAAAACGTAGGGGCTACAAAAAGCCACTGGTGTGAAAGAGGAGTAACTCCCTAACACGTACCTGGTTATAACCAGGTAAGCACTGTGATTCTTCAGTAAATTGCCAGAAGCCACAAAAGTATTACACCTTCTACGAACATGGTGTGGCGTGACATGCCACAGTGTCATGCCCATAACTAAATTTCTCACAATAACCCTAATCTGTTTGGTGGGGTTTTTGGCTGCAGCAGCTGACGTTGAGAGGTTTGTGGCAAACACTGGAATACCTGCCACCGGTCAAAATGCCCCTGCATACAGGCCAGGGGGGCAGCTGCAGAGGCCTCAGAAAACTCGAGCACCCCAGAGGCTGCCAGCACTGGGAATCACAGCAGGCCTGCTGGGAGCACAGGCAGCACTCCAGTCCAAATGCTGTTAGCCATGCAGCAACGCACCTCTCACATTGCCTGTGCATTGCCCTAGTACAAATAATTTGCCAGAAGACTAAGATTTCAGACAGAAAACATACAGATACTGCTGTATATTTCATTACAGACACACACATATTCCATTCATAGGTGTTCCATTCGCAGCATGGAAATGCGAAGTGTGAATTAGGCGATTGCAGACCCTTTTTCCGCCAGCAAAACCTCATTAAAACCAGCGAACATTAAGCTACTACAAAACCAGACGAATCAATGAAACTTCCTGCGAGAGGATGGCTACGCACGTGCCTACGTAACTGCCAGAGCACGGGAAGAGCAGAGCGCTCGTCTTTCCTTTCTTCCCTCTGAGCTGCTGAGCAAGGAAAACCAGTTTTACGCTCAGAGTTTCATCCCAGAACCACGAGGAGGGGAGGGAAGTTGTGCAGAGCCCAGGCCCCGCAGGGCCCCGGCCAGCGCTCCAGGGGTTGGGTCTCCGCTCGGCGCCGGG
>NW_008671794.1:0-10315 GCF_000695815.1 Acanthisitta chloris | reverse complement strand
GATGGATGGGGCAAGGGGGGATGGATGGGGCGAGGGGGATGGATGCAGGCACTCCCTGGGAAGGGCTCAGGTCGTGGGTTTCACAAGGTGTGACAGCAGCCACCCTGTCCCACAGGTGCCAGGAGGTGGCTGGAGTGGAGGAGAGAGGTTGAGCTGCTCTCCGACGTGGCTTACTTCGTCCTTACCACGCTCTCAGGTGAGCTCTGGGCCTGCACTTCTGGCTGTGAAGGCAGAAGGGTCAGCCCGGGGCTGCTGTGCTGCTGGTGTGGGCTGCTTTGTTTCAGATAAATACCTTTGATTACCTATGAAACCCCTCAATTGTCAAAGTTCACCTTCAAATGCAGTTTCATACAGACAGACATTCTTCTAAAAGCAGAAGTGTGTAAAAAAAGGGATGCATGACACCACGAAGAGTATTCTGAATCCTTTTTATTTCGTAATATTATAAATATTAGAACATTTGTTTTAATTCTTTAGCTTTAATCCTAAAACCATTGCTGATGCTGCAGATGCTGATGTGACTATAATGCTTTTACCAACACAAAACCCACAGCTGTTTCTCAAACTCCAAAGCCTGAGGAGCTCTGCCCTGAGCAGCCTGTCCCCACTGCTCACCCCACAGGATGCTCTGCCCTTGCCATCTCACGCTGCTTTCTCTTGCAGGTTACCAGACACTGGGTGAGGAGTACGTGAGCATTGTCCAAGTAGACTCATCCAAGAAGAAGATTCCTTCCTTGCTCCGACGAGCCGTCTTCATCTCCCTGCACACCGTGGTGCCCTACTGCCTGGAGAAGGCTCTGCTGCACCTGGAGCATGAGCTGCAGGTGGAAGGGGATGACTCCAGGACCTCCCAGAGCACCCCAGGACTCGGTCCCAGCAGGAGCCTGTGGCGCAGCTGGGTGCAGAGGCAGGTTGGGGAGCTCACAGAGCAGCAGAAGAAAGCAGCATCCCAAGTGGTGTACATGCTCAAGCAATCCATCCCTGTGCTGCACCGGCTGCACCTGGCAGTGTTCTACATCTCTGGCACCTTCTACCACCTCTCTAAGAGGGTCACAGGGATCTCATACGTGAGTGATGTGTTCCTTGGGTGGAGATGTGCCCACCGCAGTGTGAAAGGGATCAGGAGTTTGGCTCGACCATGGGGTGAGAGGGAAGGTGTCAGTGTTGTGTAGAGGGGGATGAATCCCTGCAGGCAGAGGTGATGTGTGAGAGCAGTCACTATGTACCTCCAGTGTCTGCCACAAATGCACCAAAAGTGAGAAGTGACCAAATAAATCCATGTGAAATCCTGAAACACAGTGGAGAGCAAACCCCAGTGGAGAGCAAACCCCAGTGGAGAGCAGTTTTCTACGTGAAAACTTTAATTTTGTCTGTTTACAAAACCCATAAGCCCAGAAACGTGTAGAGACACAAGATTCCAACAATTCCCAACACCGGTGTGGAAGTGTTTGCCTATTTGCTCAGAGATACGTAAGAAAACCAAACCAACTGAAGCTGCAGTGTTGATGGACAGACAGCTGAGCCAGCACAGACAGCAGCCAAGTCCAGCCCGAGGGAATGTCTTTAGACCTCCTGAGAGTGGGGGGAGAAATCCTAAAACACATCAGTTTTCTGGACAGAAACGAGAATCCCAAATCAAGAGTCTATTGAAGGGGGAGGGAATAGTTTCATCCACCCACAAGACTAAAACACTTCTGTCCCTGGAATTCACAGCTGCACTTTGGAGGGCTGCAAGGAGAAGATCAGAGCATCCGGTCGAGTTATAAGGTCCTGGGAGTGATTTCTCTCTTGCACCTGCTGCTCACTGTGGCTGTGCAGGTTCACAGCTTCAAGCAGAGGCAGAGAGCACGGCAGGAGTGGAAGCTGCACCGCAGCCTCCCCCACCAGAGGTATGTGCCTTCCTCACCAGGAAAGGGTTGGAAGCACTGGTGGGAATGTCATGGACAGGGAGAACACGGGAGTGATGCTGATTTGAGTTAGAACCTGATGTAACATAATATTTAATCAGCAGAATTAACTCCTCCCTGTTCAAAGCATCTCGATTTCATGCCTGGATGTTTTTGAGGTCTCTGTGGGGAGGGTTAATAGCTGGAGATGGGGGTTATGAATGTTTCTGGTGTGCAGTGACAGCTCCCTCTGTTCACTAGGCACACGAGCACGGACAGAGCCCCTGGGAGACAGTCACGCTGCACACTGTGCCTGGAGGAGAGGAGACACAGCACAGCCACCCCCTGTGGGCACCTCTTCTGCTGGGAGTGCATCACTGCCTGGTGCAACACCAGGGTGAGCACACACACAGGCTGCAAGGGGCAAACAGTGCAACTTCTGCTTGAGAACCCCCTGAGCCTGGGGCAGTGCCCTGTGAGGCACCAGGAATCCACACACAGTGTGCCAGGACCTGTGGGTTGTTGCAGTAGAATGACTGATGTCACAGCAGTGAGGTAAAGGAGGGGAGCAGTTTGAACTGGGCCAGTAAATGAGGGGAGCAGTTTGAACTGGGCCAGTGAACAAGGTGAGCAGTTCAAACTGGGCCAGTGAACAAGGTGAGCAGTTCAAACTGGGCCAGCTCAGTGCTCCACATGGGTAAACTTGTACCACAAACTGGACTGGAAAAAGTTGTTAAATTACAGGTGCTGATTATTTTCTAGAAGTAGCTGATTTCCTTTTAAAATAGAGCCATTCCATGGAATCTCCCTTCTCCCTGCAGACAGAATGTCCACTGTGCAGAGAGAAGTTCCACCCTCAGAAGCTGATCTACCTACGGCACTACCAGCTGTGAAGGGAACACCTCTCCTGCTCTCCTGCTCTTTAGAAAGTTGTCATACAGCTTGAGTTGGTCCAAGAAGCAGCTTTATTAAAGCTGGAACCTGCCTGTGCAAGGTGGCACTTCACTCCTGTGTCACACATTAAAGCTGTTCCTGCCTCTGCCCCCTGTGTGTTCCCATGTGGTTCTTGACCAGAGCAAAAATGTGTTTCTTGAAAGTGTTTAACATCAATGTGAGGTTTTTTCATTTTGGGCAATGAAAAACTGTCAAGCCAACAAGTGGAAGAAAAATACTCCATATCACAAACACATGCAAAGAAACAAAAAGCAAGAGGTCAGTGTGAGCTAGAAGTAGCTGTTATTTCTCAGGGTCACTGAGGGTTGAATTCAGAGCTCCACAGTGACAGAATCAGAGCAGAGGATTCCTACAGACCTTTCCCAGTTCGGTGCCTGTTGAAGCTGCCACTCAGAGTCTCCAAGGAGCTAACCTTTCCCTGCCTTCCCTCCCTGAAGAGCTGGGAAAGGCATTGCATGAAGGTAAACTGAGGGTAACCATTACTGCACAGGAGCCACGAGGACTGTTAGGTCAAGAGATGGATATAAAGATAGAGAACAAGTAAAGGGGAACACTGTCTTTTAATAAATTTTGGAATTAAAAAGTCACTTAATAAAACTGCAGTTGTATCACATGAAAAAGTTTACATGCAGGTCATTTACCTCTCTCTTTTTTTTTTCCCCCCCCATAGAAAATGAAGAGCTGTGTTAAAACCCCAACCACTGTCTGTCCTGGCCTGGCCAGTGTGGGAACATCCTGTGGGGCTGCCTCAGGTCAGCTTAATTTAACCCAGAAACCATTAAGTATGAAAGAAACTCCAACTAATAACAATTAAAATATATATATTTTATAATTCCAGGTCCTCAAAGGAAATTGTGATAGAGTTTGAACAAAGTTCTGAGTCATCACCAAAGAGCCCAATTTTAGCATCTGCTCAGAGATGGAACAGTGAAACTGGCATTGAAACCCAACACAAATGAGTTGCTTTAGAAGCTAGATGAGGATTTGTGCCCTACTTAACCCAGGATTTAGTAGATTTTTACTCCTACCTATATTGGTTTGGTTCTAACTCAGCAATACCATGCATCTAGGAAACTGGCTTAAGTTCTGCATCTACTTAGGTTACTGAAAATGAAACAGCACATGGCCATGAAGCAGAAAACAGCATCATGTGTGCCAGCAAACACTTCCCTGCACAGATGTGCACAGCACGTCAGGGGGATGTTGAGCAGGAGAACTAGGTAAAAATATCCAGCTCTAAGCCATTCATCTCTTCAGTGCAATGGAACTCCAAAGACAGACACTATCCCAAATCCATGGGATTCCCCCAAGTCTCTCCAACTTGTTACAGAAGAGAACAAACTCAATGCGATTTGGTTCGAATGCCAGTTTCCTCGAGAAACTGATACTTGAGATAAAAACAGCAAGATCCTCCTAAAATGAAAATTCAACTGCTTTGTCACCACTCTGTTAATCACTTTATGAAGAAAAAAGGCATTGTTACAATGGCTCGAGATCGTTCCTTTAGGGACAAGGAGAATTGGTCAGTGACTTGATTTGCTGCTCCTAGCTAGCAAAGGTCTTCCCCACGTCCTCCTTCCCTTTGTATTTCCTCTTGCCATGTGTGAAGGGTATATATCTGTACTTTATCATGTGCTGCAAAGAGAAAAGATCAGCTGTTGAGGCAAGGAACTTACAGAGGGTTGACAAAAGGGTTTCACAACACACAGTGTAGATTACCAAGTTCTCTAGAAAGTTCTTAGCAGAGAGAATGAAGCAGCTAATCCTACACCAGTTTACTTCTGAGTAAGGGTATCTCAAATGTGGACTGATCACTGACTGGGGGAGCACAGCAAACTGGAGAGAGCACTGAGGTAACTAAATCCTTACTCCTCTTTAATTTAACACTTGGAATCACAGTACTTGTCCAAAATTCTGAGGTACTAAGTCCTTACTCCCCTTTAATTTACCACCTGGAATCACAATACTCTTCCAAAATTCTGAGTGTCTGGGGGAAAAATTAGTTCTTTCTAAAAAAAGGCCGAACCACCATAAGTGATTTGCTAAATGCTCTGAATGACTTGTCTGTGTTGCTCTTCCCCTTTCCCCAACTACTTTCTCACATCATACTACACCTCTTCATTCAAAACAGCCACAGCTGAGACAGGAAGTGGGTGAGAACCTGCACAAAACCTGGCTTTGCATTCTGAACTCAAAACCTTTTGAAAGCAAGAATAAAGATGTGTAAAATCTGCTCAGCATTGCAGGGATCCAATACCTGAACTAATGTTCAAGAACTGAACTAACAGCCAAGTGTTAGTTGTTCACGCTCCTCTAGCAAAAGGAGTGTGCAATTCATTTAACACCTCAAATGCTTGACTGGCTGTTTGGAACAGCACTGAATTCTGACATCACAGAAGTTACTTCTGCTTTTGGTGAGTTACCTTGATTTGCCTCTTCATCGTGATACAAAATAGCATGATGAAGTACATCACAAGGATTGGCCAAAAGACAGGAACGTTGAAAGCCTCGAAGAATGTACATGCCATAGCCACCAGGATTCCTTTGGTGGCAGAGTGCCTTAAAAATAAGAGTAGTAATTAACTCACCAAGCCCAGCCACACACATTTTCAGAAGAGAGCATGGGCAGAGGGAAACACTCACTCACCAGAACTTGAATTCTGGGAGCCTTCGGATGAAAGGCCGAAACTCTTCGTTTTGCCTCGTGGGTAAGGAAGGACCATCATCTGCAACAGCAAAACATGGAACCAAAACCCCCTCAGACAGTTTTCACACTGTTCAGACTCCACACACCAAAACACAACATCTCCCAAAGCAAAACCACCCCAGTTTCCACTGCCACACACAGATCCCACTGCAGTGGCTGTTCAATAGAACTAACATGGGATCCCCAAAAGAAAAGAGGAAACAGAGTGCCAGGTCACTGGAGTTACTCTGGGGAGAACTTCAGGCACACAAACATCCTCTCAAAATACAGAGAGTTAATACAACATGGAATATGCTCCAGTCCTGGGAAAAAAAAAAAAAAACCCAAAAAAAAAGGTACATTTTACAGTAACTCTTGATGCCAACCTGCACAGAGTTTTCAAGGCTAAGCATGCTGAAACTGCCCATCTTTACCCCACTGCAGCAGAGCAAAGGAACTGCAGGTTTGGCTGAGTTCAAAATTCTGGCAAAGTGAACTTTGCATCCTACCTGAATCTTCCATTAGAGAGGGATCTACCTTTGGCGACAGGAAAGCTATGAAGAGGTTTAGGTGGTAGATTCCCAAGGCATATGTCACAATGTACCAACCCTGCACAGAGTGGGAAAGCCACAGTTAGACTCTGCCTGCAAACCATGTCAGACACTGAGCTTTCAGCAAGATAAACAACCTGGGTTTTGCTTCCTTGAGAAGTGTGTTGTTCACCCTCGGGTTAACTGAAAGGTTTCTGGACTCGCTGCACAAACATTAACAACTCTCCCTGATCAAAACAAGTCTTAGGACACAACAGGAGTGCAAACCCCTCATGGACTGACAGATTTAACAGGAAACTTTTGCCAGGCTCCAGACCCAATGTTCAGTCATCATAACAGCAGTAAAGAGGATAAACCCATCACTTCTTAAATCACCTTTGCAGTCTTCAGTCTCTGAACTGTTCCTATCACTATCACCTGCAAAGTCTTCACACTCCATGTGTAACCTTCAGGTTTTGGGGATAACAATTGCCAGGTTTTTAACTGACTTGCAGGGAGCACAGTGCTGCAAGAGCCATTCTGCAGGGCTGGCAGGACAGAAGGTAAGCACAGGCTCCTGAGTCTGTGGTTACACAGCTCAACAGAAAAGAAAAACCCAAATCACAAACATTTGCAGAGGTTTGTTATGTAATTCCAGCAGAACTAATGGAGTATTTCCACTTTGTTGCCACCAGATGAATCTCCTTGAGTGTTCACACATTTCCCAATGTGCAGCAGAACTCCAACACCAACATGATGTCTCTTCACACTATCCAACTCACCTTCCACAGTGAGCTAAACACCCACATGTGACTCTGACCCAACACACTGCCAAACACTCCTGACACAGAGAACACACCAGCACTGCTGTCTGAAACAATGCAGCTCTTACCTGCAGTAAATAAACTCTAATCATGTAGATAAAGCTCAGCCCCAGAGTTACAATCCATCGCACTGCGGTGTACGGGGTGGATTTGTCTAACCAGGACTGGTAGATCTGGGAGGAAACAAAGGAAAAATCAGGAAATGCTTTCTGTAAACCTATAAAATTCATGATACACAATGAATACATTTATTACAGGGCAGCATGAGCAACAAGAAGCATTTGGGAGGAGTATTTAATTCTTTATTACCAACAAATCACATATAAACATACTGAGAAGCATTTGAAAAGTTCTGTATTTTCACAAAGGAAAAAATTCCTTAATGCATGGGGAATTGCCAAGCAATTTAAACTTTCTGTATTTTATGCAAGTTACTTTCCTCAAGATGAATTTGACCTGAAATCTGCAGTCACTCCTCAGTTTTGACAATTACATATGTTTTCCCTGTGCAGAGTCACACATAGACCCACTGAGCACTTCATTAGCTCCACATCACAACATTGATCCATTTCCAAAGGCTCCAAAAGAAATCTCTCCTGCAGCTTTTAGCATTTCAATAGCTCATCCACAGGATAATGACTGCAAGAAGCTGCAGTGAGACCTACAGGAGCCAGAAAAGCCCTTCACAAAACCAACCTGTCCAAGCCTTGAGAAGAATCTATAGACCACGGAAGGTTTTCCATGCACAGACTCCCCAATGCTGTCCCCTTCTGACATGGTGGCTGTGGAAACAAAACAGGGCACACTTCAGTCCAAAATCTAAGCTCAGGGAAGCTTTAGAGCACATTCTCTGGACACTCTTTTGGCTTCATGCCAAAATAAACGGAATTTCCTAAAGGAATTGCCAAGGAACAGTGTGTTTTACACAGCAAGGCAGGAGCCAGGGGAGGGAAATCAAGAAGCTCACACAGCTGCAGGCAGGATTCTGGTCACACATCTTCCCCTGAGTTACAGAGCCTGAGTTACAACACCTAAGCAGAGAGACACGACCTGCAGCACCTCCCTCCTGCCACCCCAGTCTCCAGAGGCAAAGAGCAAAACCAAATTAAATACTTTTAAAAGCTGTTTAAGACTTTGAAACACTGATTCACTGAGGTTCAAGTTCAGGCCTCTCTCTGCACACCAGTGGTTTCAGCCTCCCCACAAGCCCCAAACCCAAACCACTGCCCACACTGAACTGCTCAGAGTGTTTCTGTCTCTGGAACGTGAAGAGCTGAGTGAGCAGTGGCAGAGCAAAACTCATGCCTAAAACTTTTTCCATGCATGAGCCAAAGGGCCAAGAGCCTGAACTCAAGCAAAAATGTAAACCAAGGGGACTGGTTTTTGTACATGCTTCTGCTACCCATTTAAGAGCTTTATTTCTCTTATCAGTTAAGCCTCACAGAGTTTTACAGCTCAGTTCGAGGCAGAAACCAAATAAAGTGGATCCTAAACAGCAGCACTTTGCCACATCACCAAAGGCAATCCCTGACATTACTTCCTGGAATCCTCATCTGGGGGTGGGACTATGCAACCCTGGGATCCTGGGAGTACTTTCAGCCATACTCCAGAGCTTCAGAGGATAATAAAGATTACATGACACATTAATAAACAAAAAGAGATAAATTATCTCAGATGCTGCAACACAGGGACTGCTGCAGAAAATAACCTGGGACCAAGGACAACCTGGGCAGGCACAAGACCTTGAAGCCAAGTGCTTCTGTAAAACTACATCCTATGGAATAATAAGGAAGAGAGAAAAGGAATCCTGGAGCTAAGAGGATTCATTGTGAGGCTTCAGCAGCTGAGTCCACTCTAATTCAAGCTACAGCTGAAAAGAGAAAAGAATCAAATAGAAACTCATACAATACACAGATTTTTCTATTACAGGCAAAAGGAAATAATTACCACTCTCCCCCATCTCTGCAGGGCAGAACTCACTCAACATTCTCAGCTGAGCATCATTTCATGCTTTGTTTTGGGGTTTTTTATGAGATGTCCTAAAGCTGTAACAAAAAGATACTCAGCCTACTGACCAGATACCCCTGAAAACTCTCATATTCCCCAGATTAATTGCACAGATTCCTCCACAGCCAAGATGGGCCAAGAGCAGACCTAGCATGACACCCCTGTGTTACCCTAAGAAATCAAGTGGGAATGATGTATTAGGGTACAGAAGATTTTGTGCTGGAGATGGGATTTGTCTGGTGGCAAAAATTACATTACGTGTGATTAAGCATCATTGTTTGTCATATTATATATAACATATGATGTTGTCATAATTCTTCCAGAGCAAGCCAAGAAATGCAACCTGGGGACACTGTGCTACTGAAGAGAAACCTCTCAGGGGCTCAGTTTAAGCACCACAGACTGAGGTTCATCACACGCTTAGAATTTCAGCTAATGTTTCTTATCACACTAAAACTTTGCTGAAGGAACAGCTGTAATTAGCAATTATCAGGATCAGCAGCTCTTGGCATTGCTGTGAAGGCAGTTTACAGTCAATAACACTGGGTTTTAAGGGAATTAAACCTGAATAGTAGCAATCCCTTTTTCATAACCATGGAATGGGTTGAGTTGGAAAGACCTTAAAGCTCATCTCATCCCACCCCCTGCCCTGGGCAGGGACATCTCCCATCAGCCCAGGCTGCTCCAAGCCCCATCCAACCTGGCCTGGAACACTCCCAGGGATGGAGCAGCCACAGCTTTTCTGGGCACCCTGTGCCAGTGTCTCAACACCTCACAGGGAGGAATTCCTGCCCAATATGCATCTGTCCCTGCCCTCTGGCAGTGAGAAGCCACTCCCTGTGTCCTGTCCCTCCATCCCCGGTCAGTAGCCTCTCTCCATCTGTGTTGTAAATGTGACACAAGATCCGTTGCTCAGCCCAAGAAGCTGTGACATCCCTTCAGCACAGCCAATACCCGGAAAAACACACAGATTAACACAACAAACGGCTGAAGGTTTCGCCGCCAGCACAGCTGCCTGAGGCTGCTACTAAAGCGAACCCCGAGCAAAGCAGGTCACTGAAAACACACAGGTGAATGCACAATTCAGCTTTCCCCCCACAATTGTCACGTTCATCTCGTTACAAACACCAGTGCAGCGCTGAATCGCCGAACCCGAGGCAGTGAAAAACCTTTCCTTGTGCCTCACTCGCAGAGCCGCAGGGTTCCCACGCAGCTCTTTGGCCACTGCATAGGCTTTTCTGGAACCTAAAACAGGCAGCTAGGAAAACCTCATCCATGCTCAGGCAACTTTCCTCCTCTCACAGAGGAAACGTCTTGGAAGAGCAACACACTGATGCGACTTATTAGTGACAGAGTGAACGAGCAACCAGGACAAACCGCTGGCCGCACCGATGGGGGTTTGATGTTAAAGAAAAGCAGTGTTTAACT
>NW_008671793.1:0-43235 GCF_000695815.1 Acanthisitta chloris | reverse complement strand
GACCGCGGCACCCCCGCTCCTCTGTCCTGCCTCCTCTGCGTTCCCAGGGCTAACACCTGTTAAAGCTCTTCCCACTCCAGGCGCTATCCTCACGCCCTTCCTGCAGCGCTTGCAGAGAACTTTCTGTAACTTCCTTATTTTCCTTTGCCTTCGTCCCTTTGCTGACAGTACTCTCTACCGTAGCTGGCTTTTTATGCTATGTTAAGTCTCTGTAGAACAATAAGAGAAAAAGCAGCAAAAGTTCTGAATTAAAGGCTCTTTAAGATTGTTTGTGCCTACTAACCAAGGTTCCGGAATGAAAAGACCAAAGTAAAACCACTCTCAGGTCCTGTTTGAAATAAGAAGTTATGGATACAGAAACCTACGAGAAGTTCGTCAAGTTCGATGAAAATGAATCAAAGTTAGAAACTCATCACTCAGTGCTCCACGGGCAAATAGCACAGCTCTGACCCAAACTGGGTGCTGGGAGGGAGGTGTTGGTGTGGGCTGGCTGCTCCCCAGGGACTGGGGCAAGGGGCAGTGGTTTCGCACTGCCAGCTGTTCTCCCATTGCCACACGTGTGGATGTCTTGTGCCTTGCTCCAAACCTTTGGAGAGTTACGTGACGGGTGTTGGCTGGTGCTGCCACCAGACCTTGCAATCCTCCTTCCTGTAAGTGCCTCTAATCCTTCTTCCAAAGAACTGCTTTTCTCTAAAACAAAGCTACAGTGGTGCCACCTACTTTCCCTAAAACAGCGTCGATCGGCACTTTGGGGTGTACACAGGAGCAAAGTGATGAGCATTCCGGGATGAATTCAGGATGTGCTCAGAAAATGTAGGTACCTGCAGGCTCTTGAGATTGTTGGCAAGAGGAAGGGGAGGGTGTTGCAGTTTAAAAGTTTAGTGCCTGAAGTATAACCCGTAACCTCTCTTATTGGTTGTGCTTATTCTCTCCTTAAATTCATAAACAAGGCAGCAGATGGCTAAAAATATGTATTCAGAGTGCAAAAGTTACGATGATTATGAAAGAAAACTTCTTGAACCCAGAGTAATATGTGAAACACAGAATCATTGTACTGGAGCAGGTTGATAAACAGGCATTTGTTAGGTTACTGTCACAGCCTGGCAGGAGCATCAGCAAAACAAGTGGTAAGAAACCAAACAGCGTGGGTTTTGTCTCGAGTTTCTCCTGACTCCAGTATTGCTTTGATGTCATTAATTTCTTTTACGTTCATGCAAGTGGTAGTACAGAAGAATTTCATGGAGAAGCATGATAATGCAAACTTTTAAAAAATCAAATTAATTTGGAAATAATGATTTTAATAATTTATATTCTGTTATAGAATTTCTTTGTTTTCCTCATGGTAAGTACTTAATATGTCTGCAGTTCACTGATACTTGTTTTCATTTTTGTCTGTTTGCTGGAAGCCAGGTAATGATGTCTGGAGTCCTGCATGTTCTCCAAAAAAGCACAGCATTGAAAAACACCTTTAAACTCAGCTCATCTCATTATAAACCATTTATCTTTTCACAGGGAGTTTAGATTCTTCAAATGAGCTTCCTCATATGTTCTAAGCTTGTATGAAGTGTGTTTTGCAAGCTGATAGGTTTTTCTTAACTTAGCCTTTGGTGTTGTTTGATGTCACCTTTTGAGTCCTCTAACCTAGCACATTCTGTGAAAATTTGTGCCACAGGGTGCACCGAAGTTGGGACAACAGTGAACTTCTTTGGACCAAAGCTAGGAAGCAGCTTTGGTTGAAAAGAGCCTAATTCATTGTTGAGATGATAATTTCTGCTGGTATCAGTGGCTGTTGAATCTTAGTGGTTTCTTATTGCTAACATGCAAATTAATTAGATGTAAAACAGTGCCTTAAATTGCAGCTGGAGGTTTACTGGAAGCCATCCTAGTTCTTGGAGAACGTCAACTGCCGTGGTGAGTTGTAGCAAAGACCTGTAGCTGTGGCTGAGCTCCTGGGGGAAAGTTGTTGTCTTGTACAAATCTTCTGGTTTTATATGGAGAAGTGGAATACTAATATAGCATTGGTATTAAAGAGTTCATCAAAGCTATAACAAAATCTCCTTCCTTTTCCTGTTTGTATTTGGCTTTTCCTTTATCTTTCCTTGGGGATTTGGGGACTTATTTTCTCACAAGCTGTATCTGATGTGCATCGCAGTGAGGCATACTTCCTGTGGGCCTCTGTCTCTCTGAATCAGGAGAGATGTGGACTACATGTCACTTGAGTGCTGAAGGCTGTGCAGTTGCTCTTGCCAAACTTCTGAGCATTTTTGAGCAGGAGGGAGGACATAGCGAACTTCACGCTGATCTTTCTGGTCACCAGGAAACGCAGCATTCATATTGCAGACACTATTCACCCTATGGTTTTGCCTGTGAAGCTAATGTAATAATGACTCTGTCCTCCAATAGCCTTCAGTCACTCTTCAGGACACAACTAGAAAATTATCAACAATTGCAAGTACGTCAGTGGCAGGAGATGACTGCCTAAGCAGGGTACGGCACTGTGCCTCAAGAAGAGAAACTTAGCATCCCCAAAGGAAAATAGACTGTCACAGATCATTAGATCATTAATATCTTGCTTGCTGAGAGGCAAACATCTTTTTATTTACCCTTGCAGTTAGAGAAAATATAACTTTAGCAATAAAAATCTGGTTGTTGTTATTGTCTCCTGATATTTGTATTAAAGGGATCTGATTCAAGGAAGGACAGAGAGCAACCGAATGACAGTCGGATCCAGTTAAAAAGCAATAAATACAATCAAATACAAAGGAATACAATTGTCATTGTGACATTCACTGCCACAGGGGTTAATCTGCAATACCAGCAGTTGATTCAAAGTAGACCAGCCAAGGCTTCGACCGTATTGTGCTTGCAGAGTTCTGTATCAGGCAGTACAAAGGCGCTGTGCCTTGCTTAAGTGCAGGCAGAAACATTCTGGAAGGTAAACTCCTAGACAGCATGATGGCAATAACTTCCTTCTGTAGAGTCTCTACACACCTTTCCTTTGTATAAAAAATCTTAGGCTGTAGTAACTGCTATGAATACAACAGATACCCTATAGCATTGTTCCCATTTCATCTGTCACGTAGCTGCACCTTGTGCAATCCTATTGTTGCTCATGTCTATCAGAATCTTTTCTGTGTGCAGAGATAAAAAACCCCCAAGTCATAAGGTGGGGTATGTGCTCACATGGCACAACATCATACTGACACTACAGAAGGTGATGGCTTAGCTCTTGTTTTCAGCTTTACAGTGATAAATCTGAAAAAATCATCCCTCCCAAACCAGATAGTATTACCAAACCTTGCTCTACAGATATGGGCAATGTGGGAAATGTGACTGTCTTAAACTTTGTGAAACAATGAATCCTGATTGTGGAAATCAAAATGCTCTGTTAAGACTTTTCTCCAGGAAAAATTGAGAAAGCTGAGAACAAATTATTGTGAACCTGTCTTTATTTCCCAAGTTAAGGGATTAAGGAATCTGCTCCATTTGAATAGCTAAACTGTTCTGACTTAATGGCTTTTGTTCATAGAACCATATTCTCTGGCCTGAGTTTGTTACTACAGCACCAAATTCGCTTTTTGTGGTTATAAATATGAGCTAAGTTAGTCATTGAGAGGAATTAGACTTTGCTAGGGAAGGAGGGAATTAAGTACCATACAACATGAAGCTTGCAGCTTAGATTTTATGCTGTATCCTGTCGGGGGAAGAAAGCCTTCACCATGGTGGCTTGTTTATTTTGATGAAAATGGACTTTAAACACATGCCAAACAATGGCAACCTTATCTCCCTTACACATATATAGAAACAAGAAGTTTGGTTTTTTAATTACTGTATTTATTTATTTTTGATCTATATTTATATCTAATCTCAATTTCTTGGAGGCAGTTGAGAAGCTAAACTGTCACGTTGCAGTATATTCAGTATGTGTGTGACCTTAACATCTTGCTTTGGAAAACATGGTATCTTAATGCAATGGATTTACACCCGGAGGAAAAAAATTCAGTCTGTGAGAAATGGGTAGAAACCTTTCACTGAGACCATGACTGCTTAAGGCCAGATTATGCTTCAAAAATGCTTAGCTTTCACGAGAAACTGGAAAATTTAATCTGCACCTGTGCAAGGCAGCGAAGCAGTTGTCGTTGCATCTCATGAGAAGACATTTACTGAAATACTTGTCTCAAGCAATCAATTAAGTTTAAACAACCATCTTGGATGCAAAAATCAAGCAGACAGTTCTTTTAGCAAATCTGAAGGGAAATGGAAGAATCTTAAATGATTAAGGTGGGTTGAAGTTGGGCATATGACTCGCCTAACTTACACTAAGAAGATTCACTGCTATAGGTGTAGTACTGAAATATATTTGCAGGGCCACCAAGATTAAATGCAGTGCATTAGAGTGTTTGCTTCAGTCTGTTTTCCTAGACATCAGTGCATTAAACCCGGGGGCAGGGAGTGCTTCAGGGATTTCCTACAGTCTCAGTCATTTTTATTCACAAAAGTAAACAGATTTTGGTTTCATTTTGGCTTTCATTTGAATTTAATTGTGGTGATACCTTTGTTTTAGTAAAACTGGATAATACAGTATTCTACACATGTGCAGAGGATATTTTTGTTCCAGCCTAGTTACTATGACATACTGGTCTCTAAACTGGAGAGGCATGGATTTGATCCACATACCATGGAGAGGCACTTTTGACAGGGGCATGTAGTGATAGGATAAGGAAGAATGGCTTTAAACTGAGACACAACATTTAGATTGAGTATTAGGAAGAAAGTTTTTACTGTGAGGGTGGTGAGGCCTTCTTACATTGTTCAGATGACTATGAAAACTGCTTTTTTGTAACTACTTAGTTCAAAACTGGCCAAGATCTAAGACCTTCTAATTTGATTTAAATAAGAGATTTATAACTTGATAAAATTGTTATCTTCTGCACTTTATCTTACAAAATGAGGATGTCACATTGACTGATGCCTACTCAAGAGGTTTGAAACAGTTCTTTAAAACTATTCCTGTCATAAGTCTGCAGTAATAGTCTCAGTTTCTTACAGCAGCCGTGTTTTAAAGACATGGTTGTACATTACCACTAAACCATCTGAGCTTCAAGGTCCAAGCTATGGATTTTGCTGTGGATTACAGATTTCTCTGGCTTTTATTTATGCAGAAAGGTGCCATTTGATGCTCTGTAGAAGACAGTCTAGAAAATTCTTCTGCTTTAGAAATAAGCCTATAAGATACAAGGTGCTGCCAAGCAAAGTATTCTATGACAGGTTTTAGAAGCCTGCAGAATCTGGCATTCTGGAAACATCTTAATTGGATTTTACTGAGTTAAAAAGAAATTTCTAAAGGATCTGCCAAAATCATTATTGCTGTCTGTGAAGCAAAGTAATGGATGCCTCCATGAGTCTTTCAAAGTAGTAAATTTACAGTCTATATTAACAGGACTCTAATACAAAGATAATCTGCTGAATTTCTGGAAGCAATAAATTCAGGAATGTGGCTGGATTTTAAACATTAACTGAAATAGCTGAGCTTTCTTTACTTTTTACAGGAAAAAAAATACTTATTTAAAGTAGAATAACTCTTTCAGATCCAGAAGCCAATTAGTTAGCTCTGGTTTAACATGCACTTTACTTGTTTTATTTACAGAGTTCCTAGCTGTGGTAAGGCTGCTGTTTTTATTGACCAAAGCCTAGTGATAATAGAATCGCATTCCTGAGGTTTCATATGGAGATCCTCTGAAAATACCCTGAGCATTCCCAGGAGATTGCTGCCTCATTGTGTAGCTCCCTATGGATGTTTTTAAGTTACTGGCAGAAAGTAAGAATATTAAAATAATGAATTTATGGCAAAGCAGTGTGTCTCTTGCCACTAATTTTCTTCCTCCATCTAAGTAAGTTTGTACTGTTGTTACATGTTGAATATGCAAAAGTTCTGCAGCAACAGAAAGGTGAGTGAGCAAAGTTCCAGTGCAAATTAACCTAACGTGTTGAGTGGCAATTTTCTTTTTTTTTTTCATCAAATCCTTCCTAAGGAACTTTCTGCTGTTTTTCACATTCAGTATGTGACCAGTTTACTTCTCCAGTTGTATTTGCTTGCATTTGGTGAAGATGCAGGGATAAAGTGGTAATTACTGGATTTTTAAAACTTTTTTTGCTAGTAGTGGCATTGTCAATGTGACTTTAAGTGACATTTCTTGGAAGGTCTAATGTGGACAAACAACTTGAAGACTTAAGAGTAACTTAAGAGTGCTTCTGTGGAATTTTGAAATCTCTAGCTTAACTGCCTTTCTGCTCTGAATTTCTGGGTTTGCATCCTTAGAGCTGTCAAACACAGATGTTAAGTACTGCGAAGCATAGGGAATGGGAGGAAATGGGTGGAAGTCAGGGTCTTGAATTTTCTAAAGAATTGCAAAGTCTCCCTGCTCCAGCAACCTGTGCTCCTGTTCTTGGTAGTAAGGCATGTTACTACTTGTCTTTCCCTCACGCTATTGTAATGGTAGGTTGGAAAGCACTTTAAATATGAGAAGCAATAGATGGTCAGGCCATGTTCACAGGTTAGGAGTTCTGAAAGCACACACAGATACAACCACCTTCAAATCCCATGTAAAAAGGGTCCACCAGTCTCTCTCTTTCAATGGGAAATCTTATTACTCTTGTCGCACCTTTTCCTGGCCCTTTGCTTTCAAAATCTAATCAAATACTAAAAGTCTCATTCCCTGCATTGTTGTTTCTTCTCGTTCTTTATTGGTGAGGACCTGTATCACATAGACAAAAAAAATCTGCTATCTCAATCCTTCAAGTACACGACTTAAGAAGGATGATGATTTCTTTGTATGTTTTTTCTGCCCCTTTGGAGGACAGTGTTCAAGTAGCAAACTCAAATTCCTGTATTCCCAGTATTAACAAAAAGCCTCTTTGCCAGGGAATGACTAAATGCAGATCTCTAAGTACATGTCTGCCACATCCGAAGTAACTGTAGCTCTTCTGTTAAACTTTGTTAACTTCATCTGTATGGTATGAATCCACTGATAAAGCGTGTCATCTGCTCACATTGACTTTCTAAGGCTCCATTAAGTTTGTGGAGTGCAGGATCTTTCTATAAATACGAGATCTCTGCAGTCACAGACTGCAGGCTTTGTTAGCCTTTCCAGATCCTGAGCCAAAAATAAACTGGTGAAACAGATGGGAAAGTGGGAAGCTGGAATTACTATATGGGCAAAATGAAAGCTCTTGGGTAGTTTTAACTGCAATTTTTCATGCTTTCAAGCACTTCCTTGGAAATTAAAATTTATTTCTCCATTTATATCTCTATACAATTGTTACGATTTTGTACTTGCGAACTTCATGTTAGAAGGTTTTTATATTTTTGGGTTTGCAAATTTGATGATACTAAAGGACAACTGAATGCCTTTTCGTAGTCATACTAAGATTTATAAATCAGTTATCTTTCATTACTGGTAGAGTTTGCTTCTGCTTTTGCCAATAGATTATTATAGTACATGAGCTATAGAGAGTAGACAGAACTTTCTTCATAAAAAGCGAAGGAAGGGAGAGAAACCTTTGATCCTTTTAACTTTCGCATTTTACTTGTAGTGCTTGTTTATGCTTTTCAAGCATTGCAGATCTAAATTTTCCAGAGATACAGTTTTAAAAAGAGCTGTGTTTTTTAAGTGCTGTAGAGTCTAGCTTTTGTTTTCTGGTCATGAACTTTGTTAGACAAAAAAGAAAATGTCATTTTTTTGTTTGTTTTGATCAATTAGAAAATTACAGGAGTAAAAATTAGTGTCATCTTCTAGGCTTGTATATTCATCTGATAAAAATCTTAAAGAAGCTGAGGAACTGGCTATGATGAAAAAAGTATTGGAACCCAAATTAGGACAAGAAAACAACATTGCTACTCTTCAGAACACTCAAACAAATGTAAATTGTCTTGGAGAAAGCAAAAGAACACCTGTCAATCTGAACACCCCACATGGTGCTATGCAGAAAGAAGTTGCTTGTTTGTCTTGTATTGAGGAGGAAAATCCAGAAGCAGTTGTTGATGCAGAAAACAACAAAGTCACTGCAGGTAGGTTTGGAATTACACTTCGGTTTTTCTTTTGGTCTTTTAAATAATTATCCAAATACTGCTACAGATGTAAAAATGCAGAAAAAAATTAAAACTATTGTAAGAGCAGAGCTTACATGGCTCTTCTTTGCTATGGCCTACCTCATTCTCTCACACTTGGAAGAAACAAATTGCTGCAGAAGTTCGGCAGGAATGGTTCCCAGGCAATGTGTGGCATAACAAACCTGACAGGACTTGCCAGGCATGTTCAGCACCATTGTGTCCCATTTTTCTCTGTATTACAGTAAACTTGAGTCCTCACCATATGGGACTTCCACACAGCAAAACATCTCCATTTAGTTCCTTTTCTAGCAAATGACACTAGTTCCACTGTTGTTTTATGAGGGTTTTGGAACCTTTCAGAATCTTCCATACTACAACTGGAATGAAGTAAGTAATACAAGGAAATGTGTGACTACATCTTCACCAGAGGTGTTGGCTGCTACAGCTGTGTCAGCAACACAGGATCAAGCAGCAAATCTGTTCAGCCTGTAGCCTGTAGCACTGCATGACCCTGAGCTTCCTCAGAGTCTACTTTACTTTAATGCAGAGGTTCTGGATCTCTGCAGAAAAAATTAACTGGCTGCATAATCTTATGAAAGAGTAACTGTAACACTTGTGTAGATACCAAAAATGGAGCATTGGTCAAATTTCTGGTATCTCAAGTCAAAATGAGAAGTAAATTGCACGGTCTGGAAAACTTTTCAAGTAAAATTCTAGCTTGAATATGCAATACTAAAAATTTTCATAATGTCAGACTCTTCAAATATTTTAAGTTGTCTGTATACTGTCAATAGGCAGCTGTACATCACACAGAGTAACAATAGCTACTTCTTTCCATCTGCAGGTGATTCCAAACTAGAAACTGCATCAGTGTTAGGAGAAGATTTAATGATGCTCTACAAGAAGTGCTGTTGCCCAGATATTAATATTTGCATAGAAGGCAAAGATTTTCAAGCTCACAGGTACAAAAGTATTTACAGTAAAAGGGTTTTCAACAGAAAACTTTCTAGTGTAAAACACTGCTGTTACTGTTTATCTGTAGGACATTTTTGCTGGTGCTGTTCCCTAGCTCTGAACTGTTGGTTTTTGTGGTCTTAAGTGTGAAGTAGCCATACATTGATACTGATAAAAATTATTTATCTCATCAACTCCAACTATTGTGAAAACAATTGCACTTTAAGCACTTCCGAGGTTGCCACTGTGAACTCATATGATATGTATATACTCATGTATAAATACTGTGTAGTTTATTTTGCTGAATTTTATATATATAAATAGTAAAATAGGAATGTATAAATAATACAGCATGAATAATCTGTGCTCTGTAAAGAAAATGCAAAATCTATTAATAAACTATTCAGTTATTAATGCTGAATAAAAATTAGTGATGTAAAAATTAGCTGCAGTGATAGGACAAGGAGTAACGGGGTTCAAGCTGAAGGAGGGGGGATTTAGGTTAGATATTAGGAAAAAGGTTTTTCCTGTGAGGGTGGTGAGACTCTGGCACAGGTTGCCCTGGGAAGTACTGCTTGCCCCCAGCCTGGCAGTGTTTTAACCCAGGCTGGATAAGGCCTTGAGTAACCTGCTCTGGTGGGAGGTGTCCCTGCCCATGGCAGGGGGGTGGACTAGATGATCTGCAAGGTCCATTCCAACCCCTAAAATTCTATGATTCTATGAATAGCACTTCCATACAGGTAGAAAATTCCTGGAGTAGCAGTTATGTTTTTCTGCTCTTCAGAATGTGTGCACAGAAAATCATTACTTCGGTTACGTAAGATGTAAAGATTGTCCACAACCTTTATTAGATGTAAAGTCCAAGTCCATTTAAGAACTTTGGCTTACTGTACTCCTGTAGCCTGGGAAAGCAAATTAAAATGTCAGTACCATTCCTTGTACCTTTAATATAAGTCTGTTTGCATTTGTGATAGCAAACTCAGCAGCCTTTGCTCCTTTTGATTATATAAATAACAGAGAGGCTATAAAAACCCTCCACTACCTTTAGTATTTTCTCACCACAAAACTGGGGGGATTGTTACTGACATTGCAAATATCTTTACAGAATATATGTCATAATAATGTGTGTATCTTATTATTTAAAATCATAGAATTAGGATATACACTACGTTTCCAGAATGTAGTGTAGTTAAGCATGTTTGTTGCTTCTGGTCTGCACTATAAGAAGACATGTTCTCAGATCAGTAACTTAAAGAAACAAATACTTCAATGCAAAAAAAAGGTTCAACAAAGAGATTCTATCAGCAGAACTTCTTTAATTTAGGCCACTTACTGCCTGGAGCAATGCATCTAGTGTTAAGCAGCATCAAAGAATATGACAGTAAATCATAGAGAAAACAAGGGTGTTCTGAAACAGGCACAGGTTGTTTTAGCACTGAGTCACGTGAACAGCAGGTCAAAGCACCACAATGATACCCAGAGTTAGGTTTCCCTTATTATTTACTTATTTTAAGGGTTGGGGGTATTTTTAAGTTCTCAGACAAGAGACAGTTGAAGCCCATGCACCCATTTGTCTCAGTATTCCTCAGTTTCTCCTGAAGCCCCACATAAGCTTCCAATAGACTTTACAGTACGAGCAGCAGTGCTCTGAGAGAGCTTCCTAGTTATGTCTGTTGTGCTGTATTCTTACAGAGCTCTGCATGGAGCAAGTCAAATTTGTGTATCCAGAATTTCACATACTCTAAGTTATGATGCAATACCGCTTTACATGTGGACATACTTCACTGAGACATGAAACATTCTGTAAAATCTTTGTTGTTATTGCTGGATGATTCACAGGAGGAATGTGCGAGAAGTTTCTAATTTCAGTCTTGAGTCTTCTGAAGCAGGAGGAGGGAAGAGAGGATGAGAGATTACAGAATATATAATGACTAGAAAAGAGACCATAAATTGCCTTCCTCATGCTTCTTCCTACGCAAAATGAGAGCGCTCTGAAACATTTTAAGAGACAACAAATACATGTAACAGAAAGGATTCTCATGCCTAATATACCACTTTGCTTTTTCTGTCACAGGAAATAGATGACATAGAGTAATTTTATAAATAATAGGAAGCTTAGTAAGTGTCAGGGAAAAATTGTATGTATGAGAATATTATCTATGGCTGCAGTGGCCCAGATAAGAGAGATAAATGCTAGCACTAGAAGTGGAGTGGATCTGGAAGGCTGAAATCATAAAGCAGTTTTCATCCACTATTTTCTCTTCCTTTCTGCCCTTCCACTTTAGGTAGCTCCTGTTGCAAAGGTCTTTTCATCAGGTATTTTGAAGACTGATACTGGCAGAGATACTGAGCTACACAGACTATCGGTCTGGGGTTTCTTTAGTCTCCTTGATGGAAGTAGTATTAGATTGAATTAGCCCTGTTATGGCCAGTTATGCCCTTTATACAGGGGTAGTAAGTCTAAACAGAAGTAACTGACAGCTGTTTTAAATAGCATTGTAAACACACATCATATTGTTCTAGCATATGTTAGTATCGAGTTTTGTTTGGCTTTTAGGATGTGCTGGTCAGTGGCTGCTTGTGAATACAAGAAGTTATATACTTTTCCCTTTGATAAATGCATTTTGTAGTATAAAAAGAATTAAAGACATTCAGCTTATAATTATTTGCCTAAAACGGGGCTGTATAAATAAGGTTATTTGCTCTTATTTGATAAATAAAACAAGAAACCAATGTGAAATTTTACATAAAGGGAAAATGCTTATGATAATAAGATTTCCTCTGTGTGAGTCTCAAAGTCATACTAAAATAAGCTGTAACTGAAAAATGTATAGAGTACTGTTTGATTTTATTTTTTTTTTCCCCCCTAGCCTGTTTTGAAATTCCAAAGATACTGGAAGAAAAGGCGTGCAGTACACAGCTGACACCTTAATGCATACAGGGCAAAGATTTAAGTCAATGTTATCAAAGAGTCTCATAATAAATATTTGTATCTAGTGGAATAATGTTTACTTTTTCTCTCTCAGGGCCATTTTATGTGCCAGATCTAGTTACTTTGCTGCTATGCTGAGTGGAAGTTGGGCTGAGAGCTCCCAAGAGCACATCACTCTTCAAGGGTAAGTGTTGTCTCTGCTAGTCATGTGGCAGTAAAGGTAAGGCAATTTACAATCACTGCAAATATGGAACTACTGCGCTGTGTACAGAGCTCTGAAGATTAATCTGCCTTGACACTTTTCTCCAGCCTGATACGTTTCCTGAGTGCTGTTTTGACTTCAATATGAAAACTGTGTGTAGTGTATTTGTTAATACTGTCAGATGATTCAGAGAAGTCTTTCTCATCAGCAGAAGGGCACTAATCCTTTTCTGTACAGTATGTTTTAGTATTCACAGTCTCTTTGAGAATTCTCTTCTTTCACTTCATGTTCTCCATGACATGAAAACTATTATGAGTGTCTGAATAATATAATTTTCAGACCTATTTGTGCAATAAGACTATATTCACAGTGTAAAGACAAATAAATTATTACATTGCCTAAATAGTGTTTAATTACAATATTCCAGCAGCAGATACTAAAGCAATTTTACCTAGTGTGCTTGTTCACAAAGGCTTTCTGTGGGAGAGCTGAAAATAATGGAGCTGTCAGTGTAGGATGAATACTTAGAGACTTCACAGATAAGCTGGGGAGTGCCAGGTTAGTTCTTTTCAGTATCAGAAAAATCAATTGGAATGCATTAAATTTCCTTTCAAAGCAAAAGAATACTGATCTGTGTACGTGTTAGCTTTTTTGTTCAGGCATGATGTTGGCTGACTCAGTTTTCTTCAGAAAGAACTGTGTACCTTACAGTGCTGCAAAATATAACTGCTTTGTGTTAATGTAGAATTGCTTGGCCAAGGGATACTTTCTCATATGTTCATCATTTTCGTTCTGTCAGCTGCAAAATCAGGGAGGTTATCTGTTGGTTTGGTTATAACTTCCTACTCCTTATAAAACAATGTACTTGTAATTTAATGGATTCCTTGGCTTTTATAGTATGTTTTAAAGGCTCATAGTCACCAATTGCTCTAGTATTTACACATCTCTCCCTATAATTGATTTCTGTGGGGTTAAGAAATTTTCACCTAATTTTAGAGTGGAGGCTTTCTCCTGAGAACTGTTTCATCTTTATATGAGTATATTCTCATGCCAGTGTCTCATAATGTCTGCTATTATGAATCACATCCAGAGTTTTGCCTTTTCTAGTTCACTTTTCTGCTTAGTGCTGATTTCTGTGCTGTCTAAATAAAGTACATATGGCTTACTCTGAACACCAAAAATTCTGCATAAGGTAACAGCTGTCAAGACTGTGGGGAAACTCCTTGCTGACTTTATGGCTGTCCTGTGTACTGATATGCTGAGACAACTGTGCTGATTTTGCTTCTTAGCGTGTTGCAACACCGGGTTTTTTCCTTTTGTTTTCAGTCATCAGTGTTGGTTGCTTAAACATGCCCAATGTTTTAAAGGGTCTTGACTCCATCTGCATGACTATATTCCATTTAAACTAACATACAAAGCACGGTGGGTTGTGAGGATTGCACACAGACGCATATGTACACAAGTACAGTGAAGTGTTGCTCAGGAGATTGTGTCCATCATTCAGAACAGGCATCCTGTGCCCTTCTGCACTCTGGTGCTGGGATGATGGAAGGATGCAAACACGACTGTGTAGGAATTCTAGCTCTCTTAATCTGAATAAAGACTTTCTAATTGTTTTGAAATGTAGGATTCCTAGTTAGCATTGCAAAACCATCAAATGTATTTTTATTGTCAGAAAGGATAAATATATCGTGAAATCAAGAATTAAAAATAATTATTATAAAACAATTTTAAAGTATATAGTTATTTAATAATTGTTATTAGTAAAGAGCTTGGCAGTGATGAGAAAATCCTTTCTGCATATTATCAGTGTAAATAATATAGTTATTAGCATTAGTTGCTTATGACTTATTTTCATATACTATTGAATAGCTAAATTTCTCCAAAATGTAGTCCATTTAGAGACTTCTGCATTGCAGTCATTTTGAAAATAACTTTATCATTACCTTCCATTCACAGAACAGATGGATGATGTATCAGGTTTTTACCAACTTCCTTTGGCTAGGAAATGTTGTGCATTTTACTCTGGACATGTCTTTATTTGTATTTTTGCTTTCTTTACTATTGAATAGCTAAATTTCTCCAAAATGTAGTCCATTTAGAGACTTCTGCATTGCAGTCATTTTGAAAATAACTTTATCATTACCTTCCATTCACAGAACAGATGGATGATGTATCAGGTTTTTACCAACTTCCTTTGGCTAGGAAATGTTGTGCATTTTACTCTGGACATGTCTTTATTTGTATTTTTGCTTTCTTTTTTTTTGCAGCATAAGCCATGTAGAAATGAGTGTCATCTTGCATTTTATATATGGAGCTATTCTGGACTTCCCAGACAAAGTTGATGCTGGGTATAGGTCAACTTTTATTACTTTTTAATTGTAGTTTGTGCTTGTTTGCTTGTTCTGTTTTCTCTGCTCAAAGTCAAAGGGAAAATTCCAAAAATAGAGCTGTTGAAGAAATCTTGTTTGTTTGACAGCTACTGGAAAAGGTTTGCCAGCTGTTTTTGGAATACTGTATGATGAGAGTGAAAAACAGGAGGATGTTTCATACCAAAATAATTCCCAATTTGCCTGCACCTTCCTTTTAGTTTTCAGAACAATATATGCCATGTGTGACAGTATATAACAGTTAATATTTTTAATATATTTTTACACAGTCATTTGAGTTGATGAGAAGGCTAAGTAGTTAGTCTTAGATCCATAAAAGATGACATGTAGGAACCAATGTAAATGTTGGCACTCTCTTCCAGAATAGGTTTTAATCACAGTTTTATACATAATCCTGTATCAGTGAAGTAAATTCTGAAATTTGTGAGTTATTCTCTGAAACCATTTATAGATTAGGTGTTGAACTCTGCCACTAAACATTGAAACACTACAATTCCCTAATGTTAGACATTTTGTTCAAAACTTAGCTATCTAAAATGAAAATATGGAATGGTTTATAATATGCCTGTGTCAATGTTTAGGTAATGAATTGATATAGAAAACAGAATTGTGATATTAATTATTATGTCAAATAATGAATAGCTTGCTCACTGTGCTTTTTAATATTTGGAAGGGACACAATTCTCAGATAAAATTGCATCAAAAACATATTATGCAATCCTTAGGAAAAAACCTACAAAATGCCAAAACTCTGCTGGCACAAATACGATTTTCACTTACTTTCCTTAAAATAGAGAAACTGAGAGTCTTCAAGCAGTTTCTCAGCCAGTGGCTGAGGCTTTTATACACACCAAACTTGGTGGCTGGGAGGTTATTATTAGATCAATATGTGTTTCTCTTCAAAGATTATTCTTTGCCAAGTGTCACACTTACTTTTTTCTGCAGTAAGTTCTGACTGGACAAAGAGGCAGAATTAGCATGTAACTTGTCTTGTACGCAAAATGCATATATCAAAATGATTTTTTGATTCCTGTTGCTGCTGCTGTCTCCTCAGTCGCATGTTGGGCATTGCAGATATGTATGGGCTGGATGGGCTGAAAGAAGTAGCCATCTACGTTTTGAAAAGAGATTATTGCAATTCTTTCCAAAAGGTATGTCAGTTCTCATCCGACTTGGTGATCTGTAAAGCTCAAGAATTTTGATTCTATTATTTAACAAATGGTATTGACAAGATCCTTAATAACTGTGTGGTCAAGGTTTTGGCTTAGGCCAACAGACCCTATTGTTATGTGTGAATCTGCTAAATTCACCAGTTTGGATGATGGGAGTAAGGCCTGTGCCTGTGGTATCATCTACCTGTTGATAGGAACTCGTTAACCCCAGCTGATGAAAAGCAGTATTACACATTGGTGGGGATATGGAAATACTATTTTTTTGCATATCAGAGTATATGGGCATATATTTATAAAATATTTCTTGTTCACTTAAACGTAGTTTAAAACACCTGCCTAGAGTTGAGCATTTTCAAGCATTAGGCTCATGAGGCTGAATCCTGCTTCACTGACGTGTGGCAGCAGATGACTTCCCTATTCTGCATAAAGGCAAACAAACAAATACCATGGTAGCTAACAGTACTGCTGTTTGAACTGAAGGTTTTGTACTTCTGTCTGGTTTCCTGTAAATCAGGATGTACAATAATTGTGATGATTTTCTAATAACTCCAGCCTGTTCCTGGAAAACAGCAACCTGTACTAGAATGCATGGCTATTGCTCATTCTTTGGGAGTGGAAAACCTATATGCTGCTTGCATGAAGTAAGTAAGATAAAATAAGTTACTGTTTGTTTTTAATTTCTTTGCTTTCTGTTGAAATTATTTTATTTTGCAATATAGGGTTTATTTTGGTGTATAAAATGTTCACATTTTAAACATTTCTTCACAATACTTTAGAGGTATCACTTCAGCTAACAAGTAAAGGTAGAACATTTTCCATCTTCTTTACCTAAGAATGGCTCTCTTTTCAACAGATGGGTAGGAAAACATTTTGCAAAATGTTTGTCAGAAAGAAGCTTTGCCAATTTACCTACTGAACTTCAGAACAACTGTCTTGTTATGTTGATTAACTCTTTGGTAAGTAGTGTGCTTTATATAAAAATAGAGCAATGTAAATTTTTTCCTTATTTAGCTGTACAATGTAATTTAAGAACTAATAAATACAGTTTTTTAAATCTGTAGTACCTTTATATTATGTAAAAGTTCCCATTAAAATAACGATTTAAAAACTGATTTTGATGTGAGGTGTCGTCGTTCTGCTTCATGGCACAGGGTCTAGTGGTAATCACATCCAAGTAGAGCATAATGATCCTAAGTAAGTTTATGAAACACAACTGTGACATCATAATACAAAATATGGAAGTGTTCAAGGCCAGGTTGGATGGGGCTCTGAGAAATCTGGTCTAGTGGGAAGTGTCTCTGCTCGTGGCAGGGTTTGGGACTAGATGATATTTAAGGTCCCTTCCAACCCAAACTATTCTAGGATTATGTATTTGGATGGTGAGGAACAGTGAACTGCTGTATCAGTTTCTGCGTTAGGTCATGGCATACATCATTTATGATTATTTTTCCTCTTTGCCTATATTCTAATTTGGAAAAAATTTACTTCTTGTTGTGATACCTCAGTGGATCACTGGCTATGAGTGACCACAAACCATTTCATTACAGGCAGGCTGACTTCTCAAAAAAAAGGTAACAATACACTATACATATCATCTGTTTCTCAGGTAACAGTACTGAACTGGCCTCCCCAAAGCTCAGCATTCATTTTTTGTGGCACATATTTACATTGTTCCAATTTAGACCTACCTAATCTTACATACTTTCTAATTGTATTTCTGTCTTAAACTACACTCAGAGCTGACTTAAGGTAACTGATCTGAACTAGACCTGTTAACAGATCAGTATACTCAGTTGTTCCTAGAACATACACATAGCTTTGTGTGTCATATGTCACATAAATATAGGAGAAGTTTTAAGTAATGTTTTCAGGTATAGATCAGTTCATTCTGATCTACAGGTATTCACAGTTACACCAGCACCCATCTCCAAACTACCTCAGGTGTGTACTATAGCCAAGAGTGTATGTAGACACAGTTCTAGGCTCCCTTCCAGTCCCTTGTGCAACATTATTGGGACAGTTTAAAGGTAAATCTTCAGGCCTTCCTTTCCCTCTGTGACTGTTCTAGTATATCTAGGGGCTGTGGTTGCAGTTTGTGCTGGAGTGTATGTGCTATCTCTAAGCTACCTGAGCATTCATGGCACTGTGCTACCTGGTACTGCTCCAGCTGCTCACCCAGCTTCTCTGGAAGGTTTTTGCAGTTTGGACTGAAGTGTGTTTTGATTCCCATATTATTGATTTAAAATTTGTGCTGGTGTGTCTTTGCAACATTCACTGGTATTTTATGGGATGAAGTCTTGAAAGCTTTTAAAATTGCAAAATCAAAAAAGAAAGTATAAGCCTCTTTTGCCCAGACAACAGTTCTGGTGAGTGTTCATTTAACTCTGAGGTTTTAAGACACCCAGTCCAAAAACTTGTGGAATTCCCAGGGGAGTTTTTCACAATCTACAAAAAGACTCAAGGCAGCCTCAGGGAGAAAGAAGAAAAGGTCTGACATTTATTTTGCAGGGGCTGCTGGATGTTTTACAATCCTGTTTTTCTCTGCTGCCAGAGTCTTCTGCTGTAAAACTTTTAAAGTTACACCCAGTTAAACAGTGTGACTCTGCTAATCCTTTCATTTGCCAATCCTGAAAATGGAAAACGTAGTTAATGTGGGACAGCCCTGTAGAGGAAGAAAAGGTGCAAAGGAGATTGCTGCTTGGAAAATCCTTGGAAAGCCACAGTGATGAACACAGAAACATTAAAATGGAAGTGCAGTTTAAGGCACTGTTCAGGTGCTTTATGTGCACCTACCCCTGATGTCTCAACTCCATGCAAGAAAATTACTGGGTTTTCAGATAAGTAAAGTAGACTCTGCTTTAGAATGGTTAGAAAAAAAAATACAACAAAAGAAGTGAAATTCTGTTAGAGCCATTCCTACAAATGTAATTAGAAGTCAATGAAGGCATTTTATATTTCACTGGAAGTGTCTAATGGGAGTAAATGCTTATTGCCTTGTGAGCAGGGGTTGAATTCTAGGCAATTCAAAAGGCTTGTAATTGAGACCAGTGGGAGCAAAATCAAACCATATACATATACATAATCCTTCATTTACCTGATACATGGAGAAGCTAACTGGTTTTGCCCAGAGATGAGTAAAATCATTTAAGAAATAGCGGAACAATGGATGGTCAGATTTTGAGTTTTAACTATAATACGCACAAAGTTTCCCCCTGCTTTCTGGGTTGCACAGGACAAACGTGATTGTGATCTGAATTTACAGTAGGGGGTTTTGTGTCAAATATTTATCTGAATTGTTGCTTTTTCCAGTGTTCCTGGTCTTACTGCATAATTTATCAGTGTCCTGCTAGGTCATGTTGAATAGAGCTTTCAGTCCTTTCTAATGTGGATAACCATAAATTGCAAGTTCTTTTCAAGTGATGTGTTAGCCAGCAGAAGTTGCCCTCAGGTACTGTGCTGGCACAGTGCATGAAAGAACCAAAGGCACAGACCAGGGTAATAAATATTAGCAAATCTGTTTGCTCGTTTTACAAGTAACTAGAAACATGACAGTTACTTTTCTTAGAGAAACTTTAGACAACAAAGAGGGTAAGTTCAGTTAAAATTCCATCTGGGAAGACAAATATTTGATGTCTGACTCCGCTAAATAAAGCAAAAGGATTCATAACTGCAAAGTGTTTTCTCTGTGTCCCAAATGCTAGGCCATCCACACTCACCTAACAATTTACTTAGCTCTTTTATTCAAGAATTTATTACATCTTTCAGTGACCTAAAATGTTTTTCTCTATTCAGTCTGTCCAGTTAACATTTGCCTTGCTTTCTTCAGGACTGCAGTGTGTAATGGTACAGTTGAAAAAAAACCAGTTAAAGCCACTGAAAACTTTACTGCCTAACTTCAGCATGCAAAACAGAACCAGTAGATTTTTCTTTTTCCTGCTCTGGTTTCAAAGGCAGGTATAATATCCAGAACGATCCAAATCCAAATTTGTTTAAAGAAGGGAAATTCTTACATGATTGGATCCTTGTGATCCTGTCCAGTAACTGAACAGAAGCTATTTTATGGTCAGCAGTTCTTTAGGTGATTACTTGGCAACAGGCTACTTTGTGTTTTTATTTTAAGAACCACAAGAATGCTGCTTTCCTTTTGATGGAGTGTGACCGGCTGATCAATAGCCTTCCCCAAGTGAAGTGGACAGAGGCAGCTGTGGCCTTGGCATCGAGGCTGCAAGAAGAATGCATAGCATTTATTGTGGCAAACTTCCTGCATGTAGTACAAAGCGAAGGCTTCTCTGTTTTGCTGCAGGTAAAAGTGCCCTCAAGTTACTGTATCCTTCCAAATAAATGGAATTATATCACAGTTTGGAGAGTTTTGGCTGCTAAATTATCAAAATAGTTTCAACTTTTACTCTGAAGAGCAATTCTATGGAAATATGGAAAACTTACAAAAAATACACTTTAGGCAGCACTAAGTTTTTTGGGGGTTGGGAGGTGTGATTTTTCAGTGTTGTTTTAAAGCACATAAATCCTTTGCTATGCAGGGCTGATAGTGCCTTCAGGGTATGTGCTTCAGTTAAGCAGAAGTTCCAGTGAATTTAGTGGGACACTTTCTGTGTTTGGAAGAGACAAATATAGATATCAGCTTCGAAAAAGCTTTCAGACCCCTAGAATAACAGCAAGTACTTACCAGAAGGATTATGACTATGAGCATTATACTGAAACTTCCACTGATTTTTGTTGTGAGTTGCAAGAATGTGCCGATGCTGCAGGCCTGCTGAGAACAGACCCACTCATGTAGCCAGTTCATTTCTCCCGTGAAAGATTTTCTTTAATATGTATAGAGGAATAAAAATAAATAAATAGGGAGATGTAAAACATTTTGTGTTGAATGGAGTTGCAAGGAGCTGTAAATTCATCACAGTGTGCTTGTCCCTAAAATTCCTGTTAGCAAGAGGCCTCGGGATGATTTGCTATAGGCCTGGAGAGGGGTGGGGTTATGGAGTGGATACAAAGGAAGATGCTCAGCTTTGGAATACCTCCTGCACAGCTTGATAGCAGATCATCTCTGCTCAGTAATGCTTTTGCATACAAAGTACACTCTTTTGTTTTAAACGGCTGCCTTTTGTTGTTTCCTCAGGCACAGGCAATGAGCAGCAAACCTGACCTTCTAGAACTAATTTTTAATGCAATTGAAAAAAGCATTAATAATGAAAATAGCTGCTTTCTTCTTGTAGCTGTGGATACGTTGTTGGACTCTGCAAATGCGAAGGAGATGGTAGGTTTTTCAGTGTGCAGTGTTTGTACAAAAACTATTCTGGTATTGTTTCATGTAATGGTTCGTATCAGATGATGTGGTGTGAGATCAGGTGGCTCAGTCCTGCAACTGGGGTCAAACAGAAAAGCATCTGCATAAATCCAAGGTCCTGTTGGAAGTACAGAAAATGTTGGCATTTGTCTGCTTTAAAGAGAAAACCCTATAAAAAATTCCCATGTATTACTGAAAATGTAAGTCCTATGGGCACCACTGCCCTATTCATCTTTACTAGCACTTCAGATTTGTGATGCAAAAAAACTTAGCAAAATGTTGCATTACCTTAAACTTACAGGGGGAGAGAGCTTAGCTCTTTCTCCCTACATATCTTCCACCTCCTTTTTGTGAAAGTCACAGCTTGTGTTTAAGACTGCCCTCTGAAGCAAGGACTGCCTCTTAATCCAGTGCATGGATTTTGGATTGGGTGGAGGTGTAAGTCTCATGTGTGTAACATACTGTGTATATCCACACAATCTAAATAATGATACTTAAGCTGTGGCTGACTGTAATTCTGGAAATAATTCATAAATACTATGACATAGAATGAAAAATAAATGAAAAATTAATTACTGCAATCTGGTGCTATTGTAGATCTTCTTGGTCAAAGCAATAAAAAATTAATCAGATGCATATTTTTCCCTAGAGTATTTGACCTTGTTGTGACACAACTGACAGTGAAGAGCTCTTACAGAGTTCATTTAAAAAAACAACAAAAAAACCCACAAAAAAACCAGGGGAAAAAAGAGCAATGTGGTGTTTACTAGTGCTGTAGTATGCCTTGGTTGTAAAGTACTCGAAAAATCACTGTGGTGGGCAATAATCCTTCAAAAACAGCATCTCCATCTACCAGACCGTTATAAAATATAAGTGATGACATCATTGATCTAGCTTAGGGAGTAAGTAGATTCAGAAAGGAATAATGACTGGTTGCTATGACAATATGCCCCTCGCCAGCTGCTGATTTGTTACTTGAACACAGGGTTTTACGTGCAAGATCCAGGCTCTGCGTGATAAGCTCTGGGTCTTCCTGGTTCAGTCTTTTTATGCTGTTCGTCACACAGAAAGCTGGAAGCTGATGAGGCCAGACCATCAACAGAAAATACAAGCAGGTATGTCTGGCATCAAATGGCATGAGAATTTTGTAGCAATCTGTTTAGTAGGTAAAATGCAGATGGAATTGTGGAGCCTGATACAAACTAAAGCAAAATGTGTGCTGCTGCAGGTTCTGAAGTGGTGTTTTAAAATAGAAGCATGATGGCATGCTTAGCTAGTTTCAAACATGGGAATCGGGAAGTCATTTTCTGCGAGAAGTCTCCCCTGCTTTGCTGTTTAGGAGGGTGTATGACTAACCAAAGCCATGTAGATTGATTCTATTCTTATTTACAGCTACTCTGAATGACAGAAAACACTGCAGTAGGATTAAACCCCTTATCTGCCTCATTTTTAAGGAGATAAGCACTGTGGCTGAATTAAATGTGCACAAAGCAGATTATCCGTTCTATGGATTCAGTTTCTATGTTCTATCTTTTTCTCCGTGATGTATAAATATTGCTTGTCTCTTGCATAATGCTTATCTCGTGCACTGTGAGCAAATGCAGATAGCTGAGCTTCTCGGTTGATTGGCATTGTGATATTGTGTATGCTGCTGCAGAGAGCCCCTAAGGAGCTGCATAGCTGCTCTCAACATTTTAACAGGCAGCACTCTCAACAAAAAGGAGTTTTTGTTCTGAAGGCTCCTTTGTTTTGAAGTACACAAGTATTCTGAGGATGCAGAGCTGATGATGGAGTTCAGGATATGGTTGAGTATTAGCTTTGACAGTACAGTGTTAGAAAATAATGTGTTGAATACTATTCTGAAATCAAATCACTTATGATTCAAAGAAGAAATAAACATTTTGATGTTGTTTTTGTTAATGACAGTAGTAGGTAGGATATGAAAGTTATAAAATTGTTTCTGCCCAGAGGTAGATGAAAATTTTATTCTACAATTACATGCGGAGAGAAGGGTGCAGTGACAGTGTTTCTAAGAATGATTTAGGGATGTAGTCAAATAACATCTCAGTGCTACTATGTAAAACAGGCTTAGGATTTCTTTCTGGATTATAAAACCCTTCAGAAGCTGAGGAGATGTCTTTAGAAACAAGGGTGGGTTGTTTATGTGGGTGTTTTACTTTTAAGATGATCCTGTCCCTATTGTGAATAATGTTTAGGCTGCTTTGCACTAGTGCTTTCAATGCAAAAAAAATACTTCAAATCAAGGTGTGCCTTAGTTGTCCAAACTCCATCTTGCCAGAAATTGTTTTGTCTTCTTTTAGATTAAATTAGAACTTGGAGGTAGCATACATTTGATATGTGAACAGGCTGAAATGTTTGCATAAATTATCTGGTTTTAATTACAGGCAATGCAATCACACAATACTGGTAGACAAATTTTAATCTTCAGGTGAAATATGTCCAGTATAACTTAAATTAACTTTCATCTTAATGATTTCTGGTGGTGGTTTATCTTCCATAGATTTAACCTATATAGAATTAGAAAGCTATAATAGAGGAGGAAAAATGCCAAAAGAAGACAGATGATATTGTGGTTCTTTTCATTTATAACATGTCTTGTGTTTTCTTAGGCACAAGTTTATATGGATTTTGTCTTAATACATTGGTATGTATTAATGTGCAGAATCATTGCTAGAAAAAGGTTTAGATCCCTGGGGTGCCATTTTCAGCATACCTTTTGTATGATTTTTACAGGCCTATATAAAAATTATTTTTAGTGTATTCAATAAGAATTCAGCAGAATTTTTCTTTGGTTTACACATACTATTTATACATGGATGCATTTTTTGTATGTCAGAACATGAGGCACTGAATGCTTAAATTTTATATATATTTTTTTTGCAAAACCTTTTTTCAGCTGAAATATGAATGCAAACATAAATGAAACCTATTGATTCTGGGTCTGTACATGGTCTATAAATATCCTTTTTGTATTCTACAAGTGCAATTGATTTGAAGGCTTTACTGAAAACTGCTTTCCTCCCAGAGTACATCAGATTAAAAAAGCCATTCACTGCCTGAAAATTCCACATGACAATCACAGGGATAACTCTCATGGCATTATGCTGCATGCTGTCTAAAGGGGCACTATGATCTTACTGTGTACATTTAGGTATTTTGGCTTTGCCACTTTTGAAAACAAATAATTTATGTAATTAATCTCTTCCTCAAATAGTATAAATAAATATTCTGTAAATTGATGTTCTATGAATGACACCACTTAGTCATTAGTACTCTAAATCTGAAGGTATCTTTTTTGTAAATTTTGTACACTTTCAAAGGTCTCAGTGCACTGCCAGCTTTAAATGAACTAAGCTTGGATAAACAAAAGTCTTACCATGGACATGGGGAAACAGAGGAGTTAAGCAATGTGCTTATGGCCACGTGACCTCATCACAGATCCCACATTTTCTGTTTTGGACATAAAACCATGTATTTCCACTTTTGCCATGTCACCAAAATTAGCCTTCTTGGAATAACTATAGGACCCATAGAACTTCTTTCTGATTTCAGAGGATGTAAGTGAGTGGTCTGGATCGACTTCTGTCTCCCTTTTCTCCTGCTAAACAGTAAAGAAACTGCTTGTTCCTTTTACAGCTGCATTTGACAAGGGTGATGACAGAAGACTTGGCAAAAAACCTGTATTCACTAGTTCTCAGGTAAACCTTTACATCCCAACATTAAAAACACTCAGATGCTTGTAAACCCAACTATTTCTATCATTTGTTTTACAACTAATACCGATTTGCCATATTGCTTAATGGAACTTGCTTTTGAAAAACCTGTGTGTTTTTGTGAACTGTTGTTTCTGCAGAATCAGTAATGTTCATTACTGGAAACATCTTAGGACTCAGACTGTGCTCTGCTACATTTTCAAACAGATAAGCTCAAATAAAAGACAGGAATTTGTGTTCAGAGTCTCGCATTCCTCTGTTGCTACATAATGAAACTCATCTGTTTCCCAGAGCAAATGGTTTGCTACTGAGCTGATGAATCTCTGCTATTATTATAAGCCACCACAGCACTGAGTCTGCTACACTTCCTGCCCTGACAAATATTTTGTAGTGCCCTCAACAACTCTTCTATTGAGACTCACACTCAAAACAACATTATTAGTTAGCAGAAAACCAGTATGGGTTTCACAGGATTTGAGTGTCTTGGATACATTGCAGTGACACTGGTATCAGAAAGATTCCGTTTCATACACTTAATTCTCCATGTTTCAGTATCTCTCTTTACCTGAGAGAATGAATATTGTCACTTCTCTGGTGGAGACACTGCTGGTAATGGTTAAAAACATCACACGTATTATAAATTCTTTTTTTGTTTTGTGTTTGTAATAAAGCATAGTCTTTATCCCTCTTTGGAAACTGTGCACAGATAACTAAAAAAAATTTTCCTAATCCAGCAAACACTAATAATATAAATACATTTTACAGAGTAATTTGTCCAAAGTAAAAGTGAAACTTTACTTACATATTTCTCTCTCCTCTATATAGAGCTGTACTTTACATGAGTGATTTCTGCTGCTTATATGTTCTTGAAAGCCAACAAACTGAGCTAAAATGTATTTTACAAATATATTTCTATGTCAAACCTTGTTGCTTTAGATTCATGTACTACTTAAAAAGTAGGCGTGTTTCAGAAATAAAAGATTATGGGTAGTTTGCTGTTATAAATTTCTTTTTCTGATGCCTTTTTTCCCCCCTAGCTAAAAAAAACTACTGCTGAATCCATTGGTCTAAGGAATACTTCCCGAACACAACACAGCAAGAAAGATTGCTGGGGAGATTCTTCCACTAATCAAGATAAAATGAAATCTGATGGATTAGGAGCATCTGGACATACATCCAGCACCAACAGAAACACTGTTAATAAGTCTTCAAAGCATGAGGATGTAAAGGGGAAAGATGGCAAAAAACTGGTTTCCAAGATTACTAAGGATTCAAAACCTGGGGAAAAAGTTGCTTCGCCGAAAGCTAGAGCTGTTATAAAGACAAAAATAGAAAATAATGGAAATGTAAAGGCTGAAAGCATGCTTAACAAGCAGGATATAGAAAAGACATCATCTGCAAGTGGACAAAAAAATTCAGGAAGTGGCAAAGGACTAAAGAACCATGAAGGAAAAATTGCAGGTGCCAGACCTAAAGTGCTGACAGTAACCTCAAGTGTGCAGATCAAAACAAAACCATTGAAAAAGACCACAGGGAAGGAATCTTCCTCCTTGGTGACAGTAGCAGCAACTTCCAGCAAGTCAGCAAACTCAAACACGGATATCCAGACTGCCAGTGAACAGACAGAGGAACCCAAAGAGGATAAATTGGTAGAGGAAGGGAAAAAACAGACTGGTAATTTTCTATAATTGTTTTTTTAATGTCCTCCTCTGATTGGTCTCAGGCTGGTCATAGACTGAAAGCCAGCCTGGGAAGCTTGAAAAAATCTACTATAGATGGGTAAGAGTTATCTTCTTCCCCTGTAAATTAGCATTAATTGACTTTATGATCAATTGATAGCCACCTTGTAAACTGGTAAACATTTAACAAGTTTAGCATCTATGATCTTTTCAATAACTGATCTATATATATGTAGATTTTTTCAGTACTTATATGCAATGCGTTTGCCCCTGTAATTAACTTTGAATTTACTTTACAATAGTGAAAACGAAGGCATCTGTGAAGATATCAAATGGAGTCACCACCAAAAAAAAAAAGGCTGAGCTTGAGGCTAATGTCACAACAAGCAGGTATGTACACATCAGTATGCTGCTGTGTACAGATGGGTGTGTGTAAGTTTGTGAAAAAAGGTTAAACTTACTGTTAGATCCATCAGCATGTGCTTTTTAATCTGAGAGTGATTGTCTGTAGGATGTTATTTGCAAAACAATCTGAGTTAGCTATTGCAAACATTGCTGTAAGGATAAAACTGGTTTGGGTTTTGTGTTGGATTGTTTCATGCTAATCATTTTAAAATTGTTATAGGTCATTCAGAATTCTGCTTACTGGAACAGTTAATGACTACACAAGGTGTTGTAAACTTACTTTTTCTGGAATAGCTTAGATTAAACTGGACAGGAAGACAGTTGAACCGCCGTGAAATTGTGAAATGGGTCATTATATATGTGTTGTATATAAATTGAAATATAGATACACATAGAAGTTTTATTTTCAGAAAGTTTACTTCTTGGGTTGCATTTTCAATGTTTATATACATATGCACATTGAAATACTTATATTGCTTGTTTAAACATAATTAAACATTGCCAGATCTTAAGCTTGGAAATAATGGATATAATAATTTCTTTGCAGTCTGACAAAAAAATCAACTGGAAAAGGGAGTAGTGAGCAAAATGTACAAGCTGTTCTAAAGAAAAAAGGGAACGTGAGTACCAATTCTGCAGCACAGCAAAAGGCTCAAAACACACCTACCAATTCTCCCAAAAGCCAAGGTAAAGTTTCATACAGCAGTTAAACAATCTGCCACTGTTACGCAAAGCTTTTGGTTTTGTTTGTTTTGTTGGGGTTTTTTAGCACAAGCATTTGGCAAAATCTTCTAACAATTCTGGGTTTTTTCCACATTTCACTTTTGGTGACAATCCTAAACTGTAAAATGCAAATGAATGTGTCAACCTCAAAGTATTTAAGAGACAGTCTTCACTGCCTATTGGTGCTTTCTTCTGCTTGTTTAATCTGCATTGCAGAGTCTTCTATTTGCTGATCCCCAGCACTTCTGCATTTGGAACCATGACTGAGTTCAACAGAAATTCTGTAGGTTAAGCATTTATAATAAGCATCAAAGATGTGGACTGCAGACTCCTTTATGCCTCTGTGTTTTGGTGCTCCCCCCTAGCAGTAGCACTGCTGATACCCACAACCACTTGATTTCAACAGCTACAGATAGCAAGTGTGGGAAATGACATTGTAGACCACAGAGAGGAAATACTGCTTTATAAGACACAAAGTGCTAAGGACAGAGCTCCAGTAGTTCAGTTCTATTATCTTAAATGCATTATGATATAGAAAACACAGGTTCTGTCAATTTGTGGTCATTAAAGATCTTGCAGTATTTTCTGACTGAGCAGGGCCATTAATTCTGATATTCTAATCACATTATAAGTAATGTAATTATTTTCTGCCTCCTTTCATTTCCTCTACAATGTAAATTGAACACAGTACTCATCGCTTCCTGTGCTAAGCTGCTGTGCAGTGTCTCTGTGCATTATTAGAGAGCTGCTGCTTTCTACTCCACTGATGACTACTTCAGTTACAGGCAGAAGTAATTCCTGTATGTATATTCCATGAATTGCTTTAAAGATGGCATGTAAATGCAAGATGGTATTTTTGTCTACTATTTCTATAAGATCTTAATTCTTTAACAAGCCTTTAATCCCTTAGTTACATGAAAAGTTGAGTAACTTTTATTCTCAACATAAAAACCCACTTACATAAAATTGGTGAATGCACTGTCTCTGGCATATACAATCTTTATAGTTTTTTTACTGTTTGTTAGGACCTCAGGGGGAATCACCAAATTCACTGAAATCGGGAATGTCTCCAAAACATAACGAAGAAAAAAATGTGTTACAACACCTGGTTCAGACAACACTCCCAGAAAAACATCCTCCAGCCAAGAAGAAGAGTGTTAAGCAATCACAAACTGTGACAAAAGCCACTGCAAAAATAACACCAAAAACTCTGGCTCCATCAAAGCATGCTGAGAATGCAAATAGCAAAGACCCTAAACAGAAAACAGTTGTATTAAAATCTCAGTCCTCTGCCCAAAAACATTCAAGGAGTGAATCTCCTGTTGTCCAGAAGAATGTGCACACCTCTGAGCACAGAGGTGCAGGACAGAAACTTGAGAAAAACACAGCTGATGCTGTGGCAGGTCAGCTTCATGACAATAATGAATGCCATTCTGCCAATGAATCTTTAAAACCTGCAGTAGAAAGTAGCAGTGATGATAAACTGCTCGAGTCCTGTCAACCCAATAAACAAAAGTTACCAGATTCTCTTGAAAATGTGGAATACAAAATACAATCCGAATCTTCTCCTCCTCTGATTACAGAAGAAACTAATTCTAAACTGCATGCTTCACTGCAAAATGACATGGCAACAAGACAAATCTGTAGAGATCAAACTGGAACTAAAAAGACTGAAGATAGAGAGAAAGATAATAATACAGCTGAATTTCACTGTCATGCACAGGCTTCCAGTGATGGATATTCAGACTTTTCCAAGGAAACCAATCAAAAGGCTACTGTGTCAGGAGAACTGATGAAAGATTCAAAAGCAGCAAAAGTCTGTAGTGAAAAAAGTGATAAATTAAACTCTGAAACAGGTCTTAACTATGGTGAAAATGCTCTGTCAAGCAATAAAGAGGATGAGACATCAACTCCTCAGATTCACATGGAGGGATTTCTTACAGCTGATGAACTGTGTGATACATCAGTCTTGAGTGAATATAAATCAGTTACAGCAGATTTAGATGATATTTCAGAATGTTCCACAGAACAAATAACAGAAAAATATTCACCTAGTTACAGAGAGCTTGTAGATCCTACGGAAATGCCAGAAACCCATGAAAATGCAGAAATTCCTTTCGTGGACCATTGGAGTACTGGTGCTGTAGATCCAAAAGAGAGTCCGGAATCAGATACTGGCAGCGCAACCACTTCATCTGATGATATAAAACCAAGATCAGAAGATTATGATGCTGGAGGCTCTCAGGATGATGAGGGATCCAATGAAAGAGGGATTTCTAAATGCAGCACTATGTTATGTCATGATTTCCTTGGAAGAAGCAGCAGTGACACAAGTACACCTGAGGAATTAAAAATTTATGACAGCAGCCTAAGAATAGAAGTGAAAATGAAAAAAGAGGGATCTGATCTCTTCCGTGTTAATTCTACAAGTGATGATGAAGTACCAAGAAAAAGACCTGAAATTTGGTCCCATCAAGAGAGTTCACGGACCAACACCAGAGAAAGCAAAAGTTCTACTTTTGGTAGTGCACAGTTTACTCAGGAAGTGGACCAAGTTTCTTCTTCTGCTGATGAAACAGAAGATGACAGATCTGAAGCAGAGAATGTTGTAGTAAAGTTTCCTCCATCAAATGTTCCTATTCAACCGTTCCAAGGAATTGATAATTTAGCTTTTGAAGATGCAACAGAAAATGATACTGCAAGTCAGGAGTTTTCTAAAGCTAAAAATTTCAAACGATCTGTTTTACTTTCAGTAGATGAATGTGAAGAACTGGGATCTGATGATCGAGTGGAAACTCATACTTCCTGTCAGCACTCAATAGATTCTCTTACTCCAGAAGTATTTGACAGTGTTTCTCAAGAGCACCATGGAAAGACCTTTTATTCAAGATATTCACAGGAAACTGAAGATGGATTCCTGGATGGCAAACAGCAGAAGGATAGAGACAATAGTCTGGATAAAAGTGGAAGTTCTCTCCTACATCATCACAGCACTGAAATCGCAGGGAAGGAGAATCAAGGTGCTTCAATGATAGAACAAAATTGCCCAGAGAAGGTATATTCAGCAGCTAGTCCAGGAGAAAAACAAAAAGCAAATACAAAGAATGAGGTGGCTAGTGAATTTCACCAGTGCAATAAATACTTAGACAATGATGCAAAATCTCAAGAAAGACCATGTCATCTGGATCTGCAGCAGAGAGAAACTAATTCTGATGTGCAAAAGAGCAGCTCTGCAAAACCTGTAGAAGGCAGTAAGAATCAGATACTGACTCAAGAAGGTCAAGTGAGAGACAGTCAACCAGCAGCTACTGAATGCGCTAATACTGATTTACTTCCAGGTAATGTACAGAAATAGAAACATTCAGTCAATCAAAAGCAAATTAATAGGGAAAGCTTTGGCAATTTGTCTGGGATTGAATCCTGAACTGAAGTAATTTTGGCTGAAACTATATTAAATTTAAATATTTTTAAGTATTTCACTCGGGTAGAGAATGCTTGTCTGTCTGAAATATCCGTCAATACCTGCTGTTCAATGAGAAACTTGGCTACAAGAAAAGAGATGCTAACAGAAAGATTGGATGCAGTTGTCTGTACTTCAGCTATTTTTGATCCAATCTAACATTGACAGCATCAGCTTTTGATGGAATCTTAGTATTTGTTTTGTCTGCTTGACAACATATAGTATGTCTGAATGGGATGTGCAATAACTACAGTAATAATCTAACTAAAGCGCACTGAACTGTTTACCTGAACAGCTATATGCATTATTGTTGTAATTTATTTATTTATATATTATATACAAATTTGGGTCCTTCTCCCACTGAATATAACTGAATATTTGCCATATACACCAGTGGGAGCAGGTTTGAACTCTGCTTTAGAGCTTATGAGATGTCTAAAATTCTAAATTTTACCAGTAAAAGCTTATTTCCTAAAAGAGAGATTATACTTAGAACTGATGCTTATATACAGTAACGTTCTAACTTGTTTCATGTAGCTAGATGAATACTTGTCTAGTTTTGTGTTTTGTCTTCTTTCTACCAATAATTCAGTCTGTTTATCCCATCAAAAATATACAATAGTGTTGATTACAACTATTGTGTATTCGAGAGCAATGAAACGCTGGTGATGATCTATGTTCAGCCAGACCACAGAACAAGAAGACATTAAAACTTGTACTATTTTTTTTAAGTTTGCTTGCCCTTGCCTGCAGCTGCCCTTGCATGTGCAGTGTAGAAATAAGCCTGTGGATAAACAATTTTGGTTTTAATTCTCTTCTAAGCTGACATAGCTTAAGTCACCATTCAGTAATCATTCTCTATTAATTCCCTCCATGCACCTCCTGGTCTAAATTTAATTTATGTAGTAAATGAGAAATTTCATGTGCATTAAGTGTATATTTACATTGTCATTTTCTGTATCAGAAACTTAATTATGGAGGTTATTGTTAATTACCAGTGGTGATTGCTGCTTTAACTTAATTTATAAATCATACTTTGTTTTTTATATAGGAAATAAATGCCTCAAATTTTGTCAATTTTGTATAACCCTCCATTCCCCCCTTTTTTAACCTGGTTGGATTGTCCTTCCTGAATGAATTAAATTTTGCTCTACACAGCCCTGAGGGGAGGATCATCTACAATTTTTACATTGTACAGTATTGTGAATTATTTCAGGAGACATAGATGATTATGACACAATGGCACAAACCTGCATGTATGAACATCGGCCTGCAAAAACCCTTTCTCCAATATATGAGATGGATGTTGGAGAAGCAATTGAGCAGAGGATGGATTCAGAAACAGCAGTTCTAGATGTGGATTTTGAAGATCAGCAGTTTGCAGAACAGGACTGGACTCTTCTCAGGCAGTTGTTATCTGAGCAGGACTCAAATATAGATTTCAAAAACTCTGTTCCTGAAGACCTTAACTTAGCACAATGTCTTATCAATCAGACACTGTTTCTGGCACGAGATGGTTCGAATCCTCAGGGTACATCACAAGTTGACACATTCAGTAGGTGGACTGAACTAATGTCTCCACTGGACGATTCTTCAGCAAGCATTACAGTGGCAAGCTTTTCATCTGAAGACTGTTCGTCCCCTCAAGGGGAATGGACAATCCTTGAACTGGAAACCCATCATTAAGGTGATCAACTGTTTGCAACCCATTCCCCAAATCTATTTTTGATGAGTTGTTTCCATACAGTAATGAAATACTGCATCAGTCAAGAACGAGCAATTCTTGATACTGAGGCAATCTTTCTGATATAGTGAGGTAAATATGTTAATTTATAATCTAGATTTAATCACAAGTACAATAATTTTTCGAGACTTAAATGTATGTCTTTTCTAAAAACGAACTTTGAGCATGTATTTTCTAGAACTGTTAGAAAAACTAGATGACATGAAAGAAACATCTTGGTTTCCACCCTCTCTTTTATCTTCTTTTTTGACATTGAATATTCTCATTGAGCAAAGATTTAAAGATGAATGCACAATTAGTAGAGCTATTCCCCTCCATATTCCCCCCTCTCTCTATGGTGACTTCATTTTACAACAATAAAGATTCAGAATGGTTGTGTCAAAAGGTGATGTGTGCCAACACTACTTTAAAGGACGGAAACACAGACTTAACGTTCAGAGAAAATGTTTCAACCTGAATCTGCCTTGGGCCTTATTAATATGAGCAGCTTGTTCCATCTGTTTCTTCCAGATTTGATTCTTGTATTTTGGTTTGTTTTGTTTAGAAGTTTCCAATAAATTTTTTTAATTGTCTTTCCTTTAAATACAAAACTTCAGAGGGTCTATGCTGTAGGAAGAGCACTGCTTCTTTCTTGGATATGCACGTATTTAAGTAACTATATTAAATGTCATAGTGCATGAATTCAAAGGAGCTGGTAGAATGCTGCTCCTGTTCTAAGAATCAGCATGTCTGATGTCTCCAGAAGTATTTCTGAAGTCATGGTTAGTGTTACATCAGAAGTCTGACATTAACTAGAATGACCTTTGGGCTTCCATTCCTTACGCTTGCACCCTTCTGCTGCTGAGGCAGAGCAAGATTCTCAGGAATCTGGTTTTGTTTGTTTTCACAGATGCTACATTTTTGGAGCAGTCATAGCATTCTTGCATCTTCAATAATACCTCTAGTATTTATATACTGAGACTAAATGTCAACGTAGCCTTTCTTCTGACTCAGTGAAATAAGATATACAGCTGGTTCTGCTGCTTTTGGCTATTTGAATGTGGATAGGACTGATTATTGTCTTTTCTGATTTGACAGGGGAGGAAGGAGTGAGAAACTATTTGTGGTTCTTGTCAAGTCAGAACTCCTTCTGGAGCATAGAGGGGTTTTCCCTGCAAAGCTTGTGCCCTCTCAGATATCTGCATTATGGAAACAGTTGGGTTTATCTTTCACACAGCTTACAATCTAAACAGAAAGTGTTCTACCTCCTCTTAGTCATTAACAGAAGTGCCTTCAGCAGTGGGTGCCATTTGGCAGCGAAAGGCTACTAATATTTTGTTGAAACTATTTAAGATAAGTACACAATTTAAACTGGCTGTAACCACTAATAACATGGTCAGTTTTGCAAGCTTTTGCACAATTCCAACAGTGCACCTTAATCTTCTTGACAAACTTCGTTTCTTTTTGTTCACAGTCAGAAACTCTCAGTTCTGTGGAAATATGAAGTCGCCCTAGCATATGATTAAAGAAGTTACGACTTGTCTTACCTTTGGATTTGACATTGTGGCAAAAGAGTTTATCTACAAAAGCCACTTTTTTGAAATTCTGGTACAAAAGTAAAAGTAATGTTTTCTTTTCCTCGGAATAAATTGAGGAGGAATTTTGTCTTATTCTTTAATATCAAGGTAGGGAGAAAAAAAGGAAAACCTTCCTTTCTCTTTATGCCAGTGGATGACACTAAACTCAGGGAAGGAAGACGTTCAGTCTCATATTAAAAATCTTTCAACTACTCTTTTAGCAGCAGCATAAATAGTCTTAGATATTATAATTCAAAGTACTATAAATCTAATATGCTGTATGTAACCCAGTCTTCATACTGAGGGAGTTAGAAGAATCTTAAGAAGTACACATCAAGAAAAGCTAGTTTTGACCTTTGAAGTTTACAAGGTATATCAATAGGGTAATACTCTTTTGGATAAAATTAAGAACTATAGTATTAGCCACAGTAAAAAATGAAACTTGAGAGAAGTTCTTAGAGACGGCTGAGGAATAGTGTTCTTTCAATTTCTGTGTAGAACACTGAGGTGAAAGTTCTTTACCAGAAAGTTTCATCAACTTTAAAATCCTCTTTGTATTCTGATGGTGGGCATTCACATGTCAAACGAGATGAAATGATGGAAAGGACAAGTGACAGAAAGTGAAAGAAGGGTTCCTGTTGTCTATTTTCTGCTTTGCCCATATTTTTAGCTTCTTACTGAATTGATAAAGTAACACAGAAAAAATGACATAATTTTATGTTTGTTGTAATGAAACAAACATAATATGTAGGGTTTTTTAATTGGGGTGTTTTTTTCCTTTGCATTCATTTTTCCAGTTGTACCAAAATTAAATTAGCTTCTCTCTTCAAGTCCCCAGTGATGTTGTTGCAATTAATAGTTTTGCAGCAGACCTCTGATTAGGATATGGTATTGTTCAGTTGGTACATATGCAGCCATAGAATTCAGCTTCCCACAGCCAAACAGTGTCTGTAGAAGTAGCAGGAATAGAAAGTGGTATTGTTTTTAATTCGTGTTACCAGAGTGCCCGTGAGGCTTAATCAGACCACCATCTCACTGGCTAGACATTGTCCAGACACAGAACAAAAACAAAGACTTCCCACAGAGTGGTTATAATCCAAGTTAAGACAAAAGACAAAAAAAAACCTGCACATGGATGGAAAAGTAAAATGAGAGTGTCAATATTTATCTAGCTGATTAGCAATGGTTTCAGCACATCATCACTTTTTAAATAGTCTTTTTCTTTTCCTGAATGCATTACTAGAAGGGGAAGTTGGAGGGTGAGGTTTGGAGGCGGGATAATGAGGGAGCTGGAAGAATTTATATTCCTGACCAGCCTGAACTTATATTCCTGTTTGACCCTGACCTCATTCAGGAGGATGTTCAAGCTTTAAGCCAGGTGTAGGTGGCTGTCTGTTTAATAGTATCAGTCACTTGAGTTCTTGGGAGTCCTACTCATGCCACCTGACAGTGATTTTTGCCACTGTAATGGCCTCTTCTCCAAAACATGAGAGAATGGATAAAGGTTTGTTCAAAAACTTCATAGAGAAGCAATCAAAGACAGTGTCATGGGCTCCAAGTGAAGAGTGATTAAGAGGTCCTGAAGGACCTCTAAATGAAGGACAAGGTAGGTACATCTGATGAAACAGTGAAAGGGTATCAGTGAAGAAACTAAAGAGATGGCATAGTCAAAATAATGTTTAAGGGTTTACCTTTGCAGTAGTGTTTTAAATAAGAGCAGTGAAATTGCTTTGTCAAAGCCTGAGAAGACAATGTTGCAGTCAACAGATGAAACTTACACCCCACGTGAGATTGTTATCCAAATGGTTAAAGATGTCTCTATCCTACAGATAGTAACACCACATTTTGTAAACTGTCAGTGAACTTTAAAGGAGAGGACTCAGAAATCAGAGTTTAAGATACCCTGATTTTGCCTACCTGGAATGACATGTTATCAAAGTGAAAAATAAGGAAGGATGTATGAATGCATTAAGTTTTTAAAAGGCTAAACCTCCAAAAAGTGATGTCTGTAGGCATAATTACCAGGTTGTATTTTCTTGCTTGGAAAATTGGAGTCTAGCCTGGACTGGAGAAACAGCTCTGCAGAGTTTTTATATCCAGATGCTAGCTAAAATTGTATTTGTGGAGTCAGTCACCAACAGGCATACTGCAGAGGGAAAAGGGAAAGAAATGGAGGCCAAAAACTTGGAACCCTACCAGAAACTGAGGAGAGGGGAGATTCTTCCAAATAATCTGCTACAGAAAAAAAAACCACCAAGGAAGCAAAGGAAATAAAGATGAAGACAGGAGTTAAATGAGGATGACAGGATTTAAGGAAAACTGCACCACTGGCTTCATTGAACATGGCCCACAAGGCAGATGAGTATTCATTATCAGATTTGATGTTGGTTAAGAAAGTGTTCTAGGGACTGTGGTCAGAGTTAGCTATTGGTTCCTCAGAGTGGAAGGCAGGCAGGTGCCAGCTGTAGAGCATGACAACTGCAGGAAGGAAACTAAGCCTAACCATTAAGAGAGAGACAACAGTTATAAAAGCAGATCAGTTAATAACATATTTCATTTGCTTTTTCAGTGCATGAGATTGTACCATATTTATATAGTGTAGCAAAAGAAATGTGGAGACTGAGACAGGGAGTGAAGATCAGGAGAGATAAGTAAGCATGAAATGAGCTCAGCAGACAGTCTGGGCTGCTGCAACAAGTGATCAGATAAGTGCATTAAAAATGTGCTTTTGTGGTGTAGGGCTTTAGGGGTGGTGGAAAGGACACTCCATATATTCATCACTTTTCCTCTTAGAAAAACTTCTAGAATCATAGAATTACAGAAAAATTGCAGAAAAATCATAGAACTACAGGAAAATGCAGGCTTGAAAGGACCCCTAAAGGTCTCTAGTCCAACCTCCTGCGTAAAGCAGGGGTAACTTCAAAGTTAGATCAGGTTGCTGGGGCCTTATCAAGGTCTACAGCATGTAAAATGATAGTCAAGTCAGCAGGCACAAACACGATATTCACAGTTATTTGAGATTAAAACAGTCTCATTGTAATAAAACCACTTTGGGTATTGCTGGAAATACTAGTAATTAAGTATAATAAATATGGGTTGCTTGCAATATTTCTAAGTTCTAGATGATATGTGACTGAACTGTACATGTTTCATAACCTTATTCCACACTTTTTAAGGTTTTAAATTCAAATTTATACTGAATTTTTGAGCTTGCAAGTTTTATTATTATTTTAGAAACACTAGGGCAAGACAACTAGCCATGTTTCTCAGAAAGACTGTCTATAGGATGTGTTCCCCTAGCACTATCTCAGTTTCTTTCAGGGAATATGTTTTTTTAAAAAATCATGTACCTGTTCTAGGTACAGATTGTAGGAGACTATTTAAAAACTTTCAATATATATTATTGCCATCTGGAAAATACTTAGTAGCATGCTCATTCTACTTTGCTCCAGAAAATCTAAACCTTTGCATGAAGGAATTAAAGCCTGCTCTTATATTGTCCATCTGTTGCTCAGAACCAAGGCATTTAAGTCATTATTTTGCATTCACTAACACAAAGAAAAATCTCCCACTGACCTCAGCTGAAGCAGGTTCAGGGCTTACCTACATTAATGCATGTACTAGAATGCTATTTTTCCAATATATCTATTTAATAGTTTTCTAGTTTTACTCTATTAATAACATTGTACAATTGTAGATGTGACAAATTACAGCTAGAAGGACTTCAATTTAGGAGTCATAATTGTATGTATTCTGTTAATATTTCATGACTGGGTGATTTAGCATTTGTACATTGATAGATGACATTCTTGCTGGGACTACACAGGAACTGAGGACAAAAGATATAATGAGAAGTATTGCAGCTTTGTTATGAGAGATCATTCCCTGGAAATGGGCTCTTAGATCTGAAATCCAATATAATTAGTTTTCATCTCTCGCAGAAAATCCATACTAGTTTTCATCTCTCTTGAACACAAGCTATGTATGATATTTTTGAAAAATAAGCTTTAATGTGTTCAATTTTAGACAAATTACAGCTCAAATCTCTTATTTAGCTAATTTAAAACCAAGCTTCTTCTTATTGACGACTACTCTGTGTGTTTCAGGAAACTAAATCTGTAACAGAGGAAAGTGATTGATCTAAAAACTGGATATCAATTGGGGAAAAATAACAGGTTTGATGATTTCTTTGGTTTTTTTACATTTGGTAACTGATAACTGAAGAAGCTACAGAGTGCAGGCCTGCACACACACCTCCTCATTTCCTGCATTTGACCTTCCTTTTACACTTTGCTATCTGTACTGTACAGTCCATTAGGCCACAGCTCTGCAAACACGGGAGCAAATCCACAAAGATTTGCAGATCGGCTTTCAGTTTAACATTCTCCTTTCTGAGAGGGTAATGGAGCACTGGAGGCAGGCCCTGGGCATCCTTCTGCATACTTTTTATGCAGTACTCAGCTTAATGAGGTTCTAATCCTGATGAACCATCTGCATGCAGTTAAAGTACGAAATAATTAATAATGGAATTCCATTAAGTTGCCTCCCTGATCTCCTTGATTTATTGCTGAAGTTCCCAGCTCAGATGATTGTTCCATTAGAGGAATCAAAGTCTAACTTTTTGCATTACGTGCAACAATAGTTCTTTCACTACTGCACAGTAAAATATGAATGCTGATCAGGCTTACAGTAACTCAAGCCTCAATATTTGGAGGGGGTGGCTATAACTCAGTTACTAGATATATTTAACAAGGACATTGATGGTCAAAATAGGGTTTGTATGTTAATAGATGATGACTGTTAACTGGATTAGAGTGCATATTCTGGTGAACCTGAACTGAGGCTCACATGCACAAATTTGGGACTGAGCCCAGTTACCCAGGTAGTCCATCAGATTTTCTATCTATGCACTCAAGTAAAAGGGACAACCTTTTCTCAGCTCCCACTGAGTTAGTGTGATAAAAATCAGCATATTTAAGTGTCTGAACAGAAAGACTACTTACCTGAGTACAAATTTTGGTGCATGTAACTTAACTCTATAACCCACTTTGAGACTGATCCTACCAACTTACTTAGACCTACAGCATCCTCATTTATGCAATCCTTATTTAGTAACTTTTGTGATTTTCTTACATTTGTGCTTAATCAAATCATTTTAGTTCTTAATTTTATTTAATAACCCTCTTTTGAGTGTGGCGCAGCATCCTGCCTCTCAGTAGAATTATATCCCTGTGCTTAAGATCAGTATAAACAAGACAAACCACATGCACATGCCAGATTCAGTGCAGGTAGTGTAAAAACTTTTTGTGACCTTCATAGAAGCAGGTAATTTTAGTGTCCATGAACATGAGACCCATCTATAAGTCAAACTTCCTACCTCTAACAAAATGTCCTCCTGTATCTGTAGAGAAAAAAATTCAATCTCTTTCCTGAATTATTGTGTTCTAGTAAGCAAGATTAATCCAATATATGTATAATGGGATGCATCTGGAGAAAAGTTTGAGTCACTACCTGTAGTCAATGGCTTTATAGTCCTAGAATATTCTGACCACTCAGTCTTGTGGAGGGGGAGGGGAGGGTGTTAAGCTCTCAAACTGAACGCTTGCATGTTTTCCACCCGCTTGCTTTTCAGACTTAGATAATTAGCTGGGGCTTAAGTAATCATATTTCCAAATGACTCCTTGTCAATATGATCTGTCTCCAAAATATCTGTATGGTTGCATAGTCCCACAACCTTTCTTCCCCATGCTACATACTGAAGGTTCTCAGTTGATTTCTGTATGACAGAAAATAATAAACCCTACGTGTAAGTTAAATGCTGAGTCATGGTACTTCATTCAACTTGTGGACTGCTGACATCAATTTTTATTTGTGCTCTGTAAATTGCAAAAAAAACCAAAACAGTGATGCTTTCCTATCTGTTTAGTGAACCTTCACTCTTCGTCTTTCTCCTCTAAAAGGAGAAAACATTTTTCCTTTGATTATGTCATCAGAGAACAGGACAGGTGATGTGTGTGAAGATCAACAATCAGTTCTCACATATAAATGTATAGAGAAGGAAGATACCTATGTAACTGCCCCACGAAATCAAAACATGGTGCTTATGTAGAACATAAAGGATGTGGCCCAGGAGAGCGCAGAGAAACACTAACCTGATGATAGATTTTGCCTGGACATAAATTCATCAAAATACTTATTCCATTATCTTCATCATAGGGGAGTTCTAATCCCAAGACCCTTCTATTCCTGCCTAAATGGGGTTCTCTGCCCTGCTTCCAGGAGCTCTTTGATATGCTGCCAGACACAGCCTATATTTTCTCTCTCTCCTGTGCCTTCACCTCTATGTGAAATGCACCATGTAGTATGTGGGAAAGGAATGCTTCTGGATTTAAAGCCAAGACTAGCAAAATGACAGAAACCGTCGCAGCAGAGATAACTGTAAGGAGTAAAATAAATTTAGCTCATCAAGTAGCACAGGATCCCTCGAAGGTCACTTCTGGGAAGGGAAACTGGTGTGGGGAAGAATGTTCTGAAGAATACACAATCAAGAAAAACTTCTTTTGAGTCTAAGCTCTATTTAATTAGCCTTCTGGCATTAGTCTCATTAAAAGATAAAGCCAAGTCATATAGTAATATTCAGACTCATGTGATACTGCAGAATAAACTACTACCAAAATTGTCCCTGGAGCAGTTCCTAGTCCAGGGGCTCAGCATGTCCCATGGCATAAGGGCCAGAGTGGCTCTTACACAGGACACAGTGGGGTCCATTCTGCTCAGAGCTTTGTGTCTCAGAAAGTCTTATTTTTATTTCACATGTGAACTATTGTCAAATGTAATGACAGGCAGAAATATATTAAGTTTCTGGTATAAATTTTTGCCAGCTGTAATGAAGATACACAGAATTTACATAAGTGAAAATAGAACAGCTGGAGTCAAAATACTGACAGGAAGCATTTTCTATTAAGATCTGGGTTTTTCTCATCGTCCCACACTTAGCCATCACTGTACTTTGATGCCTCTCAAGTGAGTATTTTGAGGTTTGGGGCCTCCAACTTCAGGTACAATAAATGGCTGTCGGGGAAAGGCAACTGCTGGTATCCCAGGAGCCTAAATCCAGTGTTTAAAGGTCTTTGCAATTACAATTTTATTTAAATGTAATAATTTACCCTTTCTTTTATGTCCTGTACATCTCTAACAGTATTACACTGAAGGAAACAGAAATCTACTCACCTGTTAAATATATTTACACTGGGAATAATTTTTTATTCCATTCTATTCCCTTCTATTTTTTTCTGTCTGAACTGTTGTAATTCCATTAATGCATGTACATACTAGACACAATCCAAAATATGAACTCAGATACAATATAGAGTTATAAATTAAGTATAACAACTACAACAAAAGAGTTCCCACTCTTTACCCTGGGGTTTCTCTAGTACTCATGGTGTATATGAATTCAAAATTCACATTGACAGATGTTAGCAGGACTATCAATCCTCACCACAAAACTGCCTTATTATTTTATAATTGTACTTTAAAATAGTTCCTGATGTTCTTAACTCCCTGATTTTGTATGCAGTCAGAGCATGTGGCCTCACTGTGCCACAGGAAATGGCTCCACAGTTTGTTGGTCTTGTCACAGCTCTCCAGAGCACTGCAGCTCAGATAACAGATACACCTGTTATTTTCCTTTCATTTGCTGACTTTCACATTTCTACTCCACAAAAATCTGAAAACGCAATATTAGAAATATTTGACTTACTATGAAAGCAGCATGACATTTCCATACTGTTGCAGCATGGGGTAGCTGTAACTTGGTGCATTTGACCAACAGGAGAGGGAAATCAGATGTGAATCCACTTCTTGTCTGAAACAAAAGAGAAGAGCAATTTTAAAATCACTAAGATGTATCATTATTTCTATGCAAGCCCATTTGCTATTTAAATGTGTGACTTTTCAATATACAAATGAGGTCACTGTTTTCTATTTTAAAATGCTCTAAGGAGTGTTTAAAAAGGAAAATCTTTTGCTAAAATCTCCAATTTTCAGTAAAAATACCAGTTTCAGTATATAGTACGTGAAGCTAGACTCATGCCTGGGTGAAGAGCAGAGCTGGAAGTCAATGCTTTTTCAGTGCTTTTAATGACTCTTTAGTATGAGAAAGCAGTATTGTTTCCTCTTACATGATGAAAAAAGAAGCTCTAAGACTCTCAGTGTTTCTTTCCACTGAAAGTGATGATGTTTCTTGCTTTCACATATTCGCACTGTGTAACTTCTGTATTCGTGTAACTTCTATATTTTTGGAAAGTAACTGGGAATAATCTTCTCCAGAAACATTTGTAGAATTAGTTATCCATTGAAGACATTCTGAGATCATAGAATCACAGAATCATAGAATCAACCTGGTTGGAAGAGACCTCAAAGATCACTGAGTCCAACCCTACTGTTGTTACTAGACCATGGCATTAAGTGTCACATCCAGTCTCGTCTTGAAAACCTCCAGGGATGGTGAATCCACCACCTCCCTGGGCAGCACATTGCAATGCCTGATCACTCTCTCAGTAAAAATCTCTTCCTAATAAATATTTTTCCCTGTGCAAACACAGACTTATTACCATCGCTGCTCTAGCACCCACTTCTTGTGCCTGGTGTCGCCCTACGCTTCTGTCCTGTGGGTGCTTTTCAGCAGCTGAAGTGCCACACAGGCTGCAGCTGCATCTCGGCCGGGAACAGGTCCGGGGCGTCTCTCACGGGCAGCTCCGGCCCGGGAGGGAGCTCAGGGCTCCCTGAGGGTTGCGGGAGGGTTGCGGAGGCCTCGCCCCGCGCCCGGTGCCGGTGAGGGAGGGCCGAGGGTTGCGGAGCCCTCGCCCCG
>NW_008671792.1:0-5301 GCF_000695815.1 Acanthisitta chloris | reverse complement strand
GTTTTTTACTGTGGGGGTGGTGAGACATTGGAAGAGGATGTCCAGGGACATGGTAGCTGTCTCAATGCTGGAGGGGTTCAAGGCCAGGCTGGATGAGGCCCTGTGCAATCTGATCTAGTGTGGAAGTGTCCCTGCCTATGGCAGGGAGGGTTGGGACTAGATGATCTGTAACCCTTTTAACCCTTAAATTCTATGGTTCTATGATTCTATTATCTACCTCCCAAAAGAAAAACACATGTTATAGATACTAAGGAAACTTCCCATTCTGACTATTCACAAGACTCTGTCAGTCACATTACCAATGCCAGAGACTTTTACTGCTGGGACAGAAGACCCTTCACCGTGGGCAGCTCCACTGAGCTGATGTGTGCCCTGATTGACCCTACTCACACAGAGAGACCAGGTTTCCTTACTGGTTTGACCTCAGGGTTTCCATAGCAGAGTGTCAGATATCTAGCTCCACAAAGCAATTTGTTCATGGTGCAATAGCACAGCAATGGCCTGAACTGAGTGCTCTGGAAGGAGGACTCCCAGTCAAGGACTCCTGGGCTTTTATACCCTCACAAATCTACTTGTGTGCAAGACTTGCTCTTACTCCCAAATCTTCTCCTCCTGCCCCATCTTCTCCTCTCTGTGTCCATCCACATCCCTGGCACATCTGTCCCTTGGAGCTGTATTGTCTTTTGTTATCCAAAAGGTTGGCAATTCCTCGCTTCTGCTGTGTCTCTCAGTGCCCATTCACCTGGCTGTAACAGGTCATCATCATGCCCTTTGTTACCCCAAAGGTTGGCAGTTCATGGCCTCTTGTCACCCAGAGCTCAATCTGCATCTCAATCTGCAGTTTGCAAGCCAAAACACCTTGACCAGATGCATTCCTTAATAGTAGGTGCTGGATTGGAAGTCCATTTTGCCCTTCCAGAGCTATTTAACTTGGTCTAGAATTTTTGAATATTCACTGGAAATGGTAATGCCTTTCATGACTTCATGCTCTAATGAATACAGCACTTTCCTAGGAGAAGGGAGAAATGGAGTTCTATTCTTGTTCTAATCAGTATTTCCTTATCTCTATTAAATGCTATGTGGCATATGGAGAGGAAAGACTACTCTTCAGCTTCAAGAAAAAACCCCAAAACTCTCTCAATCTTGATCCATTCAGCTCCAATATAGCTCAAAGTCCAGATGCAGAAATGTCATTGTGGTTTCCTTGCAATCTGGATCAAAAATTAATCATCATCACTCATTTCTGGAATAAAGGACTATTTCTTTCTCACTTAGCAGAAGAATGGGCATAGGAATGGTGGAAAAGGGCTCAGACTATGAATTCTTAGTGAACAGAAGCTCCTCTATGAACTTAAGAGTGAAAGGGTGATGACCCAGAAAGTACACGACTTATTGAACAGTGGTTTTTTTGCAGCTTTAATCCTGTAATGACACACCTGGTATACTAGTTCTTTTGGATGCCTTTTATAAACATCTTAATCTTTTCACATGTTGTTTATAGAGCCTGAAAGTCATACAAAGCAACATGAGGAGTATACTTTTGAGACCAGATACCCGCTGTTCTCTGTGTTGTAATGACTGGATTTCTTTTGACTATATATCTTACAAAAATCACAGATAATTGAAAATTGAGCAGTAAGGTTAAAAACCTTGATCATAGCATCTCAAGAAATTTGTTTTGTTTATGAGTAGGGTATTACAGCTGGGAAGGAAAAATTCATCTTAGAAAAACCTTAGGAAAAGGTTTTGAAGAGGATATGAAAACTGGAGATCTTGGGAGGAGAATGAGAAAGGGAGACATCTTTGGGGAAATGCTATTTCTCTAAAGTTTTGAGCTAGAAAGTAGGAGCTAAAAAGTCAAAGCTCAAATTATTTTGTTACTGTTAGTGTTAATATAGTATAATGTTGAAGCACCATCTCTGTCCTGACAAAATCCCAGGAATCAGCCCTGTAACTCTGATTTTGCTCTTTATTTGATATTTCATTTTTACAGATCATTTTCTATGCTAAAGAAGGCAGAAATAAAGCATGAAAGGGAATATATTAGAAAGAATTCTTCCTTCTGAGTTCTGGCCTGCAGAGCATCAAAGGTAGTCTGCCATGCAAGGTGGAAATTTAAACCAAAGACCCCCAAATATTTACACACAGAAGCAAGCAAACAAATCAGGCTAAATTAAGTATCAAAACATTCAAAATTCTACTTGGTATGTATTTGTAGTAGGAACCCTGAACAAAATGGCTCATGGATGTTTGTACAAAAGGAAAAGGTTGAAATGCTATATATGCATATGTTTTGCATGTGAAAATGACAGTCAACATAGCAGGTGCCAGACCAGCTGAGATAGCACAATACACTCAGAAAGTTACTTAGGGTTGCTAGGAGAAAGTGGAATATTTTGTTGATTGTTGTGGAAGTGTTAACATCATCACTCATTCTGTGTATGCCTAGTTTGAAAAAACATGAATTAGTCATCCTCATTTAATACCTTGAGCTCTTCCATTTATTTGTATGACTGGTTTCACTGCCTTATTATTATTTTTATTTCCCTGTCCTAGTCACCTAATATGAAGGTTTAGGGTTTTTTTCCTTCATCTTTCAGCAAAGGTACCCAGTTATTATTTCCAAATTAGAAGCTGATTTGCAAATCTCTAGTAATGATGATCTTGTCTTCACAGGTATAGTTTAATATAGTTACAGGGCAAGTGGAATATCACAACTTCTGGCATTTTTTTATTGGATGGCTAGGAACAGAATTTATATCTTTGACCCTCTCTGTACTTCATCAGGTCATTCAAAAACTCTTTGACCAGATTTCTGGGCTGGTCCTTCCATTTATCAACACTGTTATCTACCAGGCCCTGTGATGTGCTGTGTTTCCAAGCACATTTTTTTCTGGACCTTGTGACAAAGATGCTAAAAAAAAGAACAAGAGTGCTCATTCTTTTTTGGTCTTATAGCTAAATGAAATGGGCAGTGACTAGGCATAGTGAATAGACATAAAGGCAATTTCCACCAAGCCACCAGTTTCCAAGAAGCAAGGGCAGGTGATGGAATTTTCCTATGAACTCGAAGTAGTTATGGCTCCCATGCTGTGTACTACAGCACAAAGCGATCTTCTTCGATCTGCCTTCTCTAGCGTAAGCATACAACAGTTTATTAGAAGCTCTTATAAACCATTCTATCGACAATATGCTCAATATAATCTTTTCCCAGGAGAAGTTAAAGAGTACTTGCCACTGGTGCAAATCATTGTTTATATTGCTTATAAACCAGTAGAAGACACTTTTGTACACTTTGAGGTCACAATTGGCCTAAGAACAGCAAACAAGAGAACAGGGTTTTTTTTGTTGTTGCTGTTAGGTTGGATAGATCAAACAATTTCTAAAATGTGTCAGAATAGAGAAGTACAGAAGGACTTTGGGGTGGTCAGTATGAAGCTGTGGTTTCTGGAAGCTCTGACTTCTCAAGAACCTCCAGCTCCCTGGCTACCCCTAGCAAATTTGACAGATGAGTTTTCCCAGGAACCCAGCTTATATTTCCACAACAGTTATTAAATGGAAACATATCTGTAGAGTATTTAGCTTTTAATGGAGTGTTCTGCATATGACATTTGGTTTTCAATAAAAATCCATTGCAACAAAACTGCAAGGAGTTCTAATTCTGACAAAAAAAATAAAAAAAGAGGAACATGACTCACTCTGCCTAAGCTGATCTTTGATCTTTACGCTGGTTCAGTCCCAAAGGCATCTATTGGCATGTTCTGGAAGTCTGTGTATTTCTGATATTTCATTCCAACATAGGAAAATTAATTCCAGAAAGGCAAATCCAGACAGACAATATCTTGCTGGGACATTTTCTGCTTTCGTCAAGCAGCCTACTGTTTTTCTGTGTTGATAGCAAAATAGATACCAAAATAGAGAACGGTTCAGAGAAAGAACCTGGTGAGTCATGCACTGCAATACACTGAAGCCCACATTTTCAAGAATTTATTATTTAAAACCAGGCCTGATTATTAACAGAGCCCAATTCCTATTTAGGCAACTCCATAATGTGGAAGTTGCATGAGAGATCAGCACTGTGAGTGTCATCAGGAAAATAAGATATTGCTGTGTTCGTGGGTAGTGAACTCTTGCACAAAGTTGTGCTGCAAAGCCACAAAGTAGGAATCAACACTTTTAAAGTCTGAAATGACAGCACCTATGAGGTAGTCTATTCATAGTCTTGGAATATCATAATGCATCTGGTGTGCACACTGAAAATGCTAATTATTGTGGTGAAAAAGGCACAGAAGAATGAGTTCAGTCTTATTTCACTCTTATAGACTTGGAGCAGTCACCAAAATGTATCATGCTTAATATGACGCTTCCAAGATTTTAAAACATTTTGAATGGATTTCAATGTTTTGGACCATTAAAGAATCACATGAAAACACATCAGTGCTCAATGGTGGTCTGAGGTACCTGAAGTACTATCACAGGTCTGAGGTACCAATGATGTTGAATATACAGCATCATAGCAGTCATGCAGAAATTGCAAATAATGAAAATTGAAGTAGAAAGACCATTGATTTTGTCTTCCCTTTATGCTCCCATTAGAGGGTGAAATTTGTCATGAATATTTAGGCATGCAAACATCTGAGATTCATAATATGTCTTCAGACTCTCACACTACCACTACTGAATCATAAAAGTTACTAAAATATTTAGGCACACAGCACTGACACTCAGAATTCCATGTGTCTAAGCTATATTGTAGTCATCTTCAAAAGTTTTCTTAACTGGAGAAGCCTGAATAGCTATTTGCTATTGCACACTGCAGGTACCCACAGACAAGCTGGTTGTAGATCAGCCTCTGTGTTGGGACTCTGCTCAAATCCCTGCTTCAAGCCCTGTTTATGCATTTTATTCAGCCTTTCTAAACTACATGCTTTCAGTAGGAAATAGAAACCCCCCCATGCCTCTGACAGCTGAAAGGTATACAATCAGGAAGGCAAATCACATTGATATCCTGTTCTCAGGCAGATCAACACTCCCAACGATCTTAACATTGCACATTTACTGTGGATGCGCTCAATCCCCATGTTCAGATCACCAAAAAGATGTTAAACAGGATTGGCCCCAATACTGAGTCCTGAGGAAAACAACTAGTGACCAGACTCAGGTGGATTTAGCTCCATTAACCACAACTCTCTGGGCCTGGCCAGCCAGCCAGTTTTTACCCATTGAAGAGTCTACCCATCCAAGCCATGAGCAGCTAGTTTTTCTAGAAGGACACTGTGGGAGACAGTGTCAAATATTTTA
>NW_008671791.1:0-3102 GCF_000695815.1 Acanthisitta chloris | reverse complement strand
TAACTTCAGAACTTATGATTTTAAAAGATTAGTTCTTTGAACAGGTCACAAAAACTTGTCTCAGTGAAGTGAGAGGGTAGTGTAACAGCTTGAATCAGCAGCAGGAGGCAGGACTTCAGTCCTGTGCTACTGCTGTAGACAAGGTATTGTCAAATAGTGTATTAAGATCCAGAATTACAATTTAAATTATGTACCATGTTATAATACCATGTCTATGGTTGCACTATATAGTAAGTTGATCTTAGTATGATGAAATCTTTTAATTTTTAATTAATGAAACCTTTTAATTTTTAAGAGACTGTATCCTTTTAAATTTGACATTTTCTGTCTGATTGAATAGTTTGATCTAATAGTATTTTCTACTAAAGCAAGAAAAAAATCTGGGTTTAAACATTCTTTTTGCAATATTGAATTATATTTTCTTGCATACTAATCAGATACTAATATGCTTTTATAAAAAGGCTTATATTTCTAATAGTAGACAGTTGTAAGAAATACTTCTGTTTTCATGGTGATTTCCTACAGTAAGAATACTATTTGATTGGTTTATAAAGATGAGAAAGTACATTTTATTTAGGTACTAATTGAAAATTATGGTGTATATTGAGTGAATTCATTTTAGTAGTGCAATTTACCAGCATAAACTTTTTGGATAATACTGCAATAATTAAAGAAGTATAAGGAAGATTTATATTTAAACTGTCAACAGGGTTTATAAATGGTTTTAAATGCACAGATGCTTTCCCATTGCTTTTCTGTTTTTTTCCATTTAATGTGGCTCATTATGTGCCTTCTTTTACTGTACATTCCACTGTCTTGAACACTTTCAATGTTTTTGCTATTCTAGCTCTGCAGCTAAACTACAGTTAGATTGTAATTTTATTTTTAATACTGTCATTGGATTCAACAAAAGATTTATTAATATGGGAGGGAAGAATGGGAATAGATATGACTGTCTTTACTCATTTATATTAGGAGTAACACTACTGTATAATTAGTAGTTTATAATAATTTTTCCTTTAAAAGTATTATTCTGAACCCATCTGATTTTTATTTTTTTTAAAGATGGATCTTGCTGTCTGTGTAAACTCCAGTTTTTGTTTACTTTGAGAGCTCTGGATATTCAAAGAGTATTCTAACAGGCTGTAGGGGTACAATGAAGCTAATGGCAAAAAAACTACTAAATGATCGAGATTTTACTCCATGGTTGCAGAGAGCAGAAATTTTGTTTCTTATGAACATTCAGAGTGTGCACAGTTCTTTCTCAAGTACTTGGAGGAAGAAACATTGAGGCCTTTCTTAGGATTTTATTCCGGGATTTTTTTCCTTTTATTCAAAACACCGATCAGTTATTTTTGCTGCTTGCAATGTAGTTTACTGGTAAATCCACTTCTCTTATTTCATGAGTAGGGAGGAAAGTAAATCGGATTTTGGAAATGGGATCCTGTAGTATATGTGCAAGCAAAGTGCCTCCCTGACTTCACTGGGAGGTTTGCCTTCATGAGGACTTCAGGATGAGGCCTTTAAGTAGAAAATATCCTTTAGCTATGACTGAAATCGATATTTCGGTTGAACTTAAGGCTATCTATCAGAATTTTTCTGATCAGTCTTTTATACTGTCTTGTCATTTTCTAATGACATCTATTATCAGATTGAAATGGCGATTGAGACACTTCAAAAGTCTGATGGTCTTTCTACTCACAGAAGCTCTCTTCTCAACAGCCATGTAAGTTGTCTCTTTCATGAAAGCTAATCTCTATCTCGTTCTGCATGCTTAGCCTGCCTCTAAGTGTTTGTTCACTGCTACTTTTTGCTTGCAATCTTTCCATTTTTGTTGCTTGTATTCTACATCTTATGTGACTATATTTTCTCAGGCTAAGAGTCATAACATTTATTTTCTAGGTTCTGTATTGTGTTAACATAGCTTAACATATTTGCCTATTCTACTGGTTCTAATGTAAATGTAAAAAAGAGTAACCAAATAACTCCTAAGTAGTCTGTGTTTAACATTTAAAAATAATTTTCTATAATTTGTGTACGTGACATAATAATTTAAGAGCAGGTGAAGGGGGAAACAAGCAGCACACACTTTGATTAAAAAACGTTTTTCAGATTTCTTAGCAATGATTTCTATTATTCTGAATAAGTTTATAAGAATTCTGAAGATTCATTTAATGAGATTTAAAAAATGACAATAATCTCTTAGTCTCTAATGTTTTTTTTCTTCTGCCTTTTGCTTTGTTCTGTCTTAGCAAATCCTGTATTTAAGAATTTTCCATAATAAAAGGCTGAAGATGTTTGCATAAAAAGATGGTTGCAAATATAGTGGTAAAGCCATTAAATATAACTTTTAGGTAAAGGAGAAAGGCTCAAAGTTTAATCTTCAGTTTGTTTTCAAATAATGCTAGTCTTTCTTGAAATGTTATGTAAACAACATGTTTTTTCTTGAGCTGGTATAAATAGTTTTGTATTTTTACATGCCACTAAATTTCTATACATGCTGCATCCGTTTTGCTTCTCAGCCTTACTAACAAATATAAACTTATATATTACTTCAGATTCTTGTATTCCATTACCACAGAGATGTAAATATTGATTGTGATATGAATGTAGGAGTATATAGGGTAGAGCCTATACACTTATTTTGATTTGTTGACATCTCCCCCCCTGCAAAGAATGGGGTAATATGGAGGCAAAACCTAAAATTATTTTGTCAAAGTTTATCATCATGGTAGAAAAAGACAGTAGGAGCCAGTACAATTTCTTGTTTTCTTAGATAATGCTAAAATTGGGTGGGGGAAATTAATTTCTGTAAAATGTGAAGAAGGGCATTTAGATCATTTTGGGTGTTTTTAAAATAAATGTTTCTATGTGAAGACAACCTAGAAATATGCTAGCATTACTTTAACATCATGATTAAATCGATGATAATTTTTTTTTTGCAAAATGCAAAAAATATGTATTAAAACTCAGATATACAAAGAATTTATAAATCTGCTTTGAATCTGACAAGGAAGTCTAGAATCTTCACAATGAAAACAATAAGAATTATTTTATTTTATTTTGTATGTTAAAAGGTTGGAGTGGACCTTATAGATCATC
>NW_008671790.1:0-803 GCF_000695815.1 Acanthisitta chloris | reverse complement strand
CCTGTGGATGCAGCACAGGATTCCATTTGATTTCTGGACTGAGCTCGCACTGCAGCTCATAGGGAGCTTCTCATCCACTGTCACTCCCAAGTCTTTCTCCTCACTGCTGGTTTCAATTCGTTCCCCACCCAACCTGTAGGTGTGTTTGGGTAGCTGGTCCCACACCAAGTGGCTGAGGAAGCCTCCAGGGACCATCTCTGTGCACCTTTTGCTGTTGAGAGATGAGCTGTGTGTTAGATGTGAATAGATCTGTGAAGTGAAGCCATTAGGGGCCATCAAGAAATGCTCCAAAACGCCTCATTTTGGTAGTTTTAACTACAGATGTCAGTGACTACAGTAAATCAGCTGCTGTGCATCTCTGTAGACACATTCACAGACAAATGCATCAGTGCCTGAAGGTATAAATGTTTTATGTATGTTCCTTTCAGCCCTAGTTTTTGATGGGAAAAAAAAGGTGGTTTGGGATGTTTTTTGGTTTTGGACACAGCTTGTGAAAATACAACTACTTCTTGTAAAATGAAACTTTATTCTAAAATGTATCCAAAATTGCAAGACACAAGCACCATTAAACAGATAAATAGACATATATTTATGTACAGAGAGAGCATCAAAACACAAAAACAATTGTTAATATAATTCTTATACCATTTTAATGAGTATCCATCAATAAAACTTTACAATTTTAAAGGAGACTTTTTCAGTTGCAAAAACTGTTGTAAAATCATATATATAAATTATGTCTTACTACAATTGCAATAACAGAGGCAAAGTAAAATACAACAACAACAATAACAATAATAACA
>NW_008671789.1:8385-11954 GCF_000695815.1 Acanthisitta chloris | reverse complement strand
CTCCCGCCCCGCCGCTGGGGCTGCCCCTGCGCTGCGTTAACCACCTCGTGGGGAGCCCCAGCCGTGGCTGATCGGGACCATCAGGGCCCTGGCTCAGCATCCCCTCTCGGCCAACCTCCTCTGCCCTCGCGCCTGGGAGATGTTTGGGCTCAGGAGGGACTTGCTGTAGAGCGATTTAATTGCTGTGCGGTCTCAGAGCGCTATTTAAGGGAGCAGAGACACAAGCCCTTGGAAAGGGATGTGGCATAAGGGATTTGGGGGTAGTCAGGTCGCCCACGAGGAGTCCCGGGTCTTAGGGGTGAAGGGAAAATGTTCAAACCACAATTGGAGGGTCCCCAGAGGGTGGGTAGTACTGGAGGATTCACTCAGGAGCTGAGGGCTGAGCAAGGGTCAGATGTAACTCAGCAATTGCCAGGCAGATCGGCAGTGAGGAGACAGGTTTGAGGTGCAGCAGGTTCCTGGCAGGTTGTGGACCCATACCTCATCAGTGTCCCTGGCCCCGAGGGGCGTTCGGGAGGGTGGCAGCAGTGACCTGCTGTGTGCCATGGAGCCAGTTGCTCTCTGGAAGGTGCCGACTGGTGGTGTGAAAGAGAACCGCCAAGGTAAAAGAGGAACAGAAGGTAGTGTTAGAGGCAGCATCCTTATTCCCCAAACTGTCATTTTGGTCCAGGACACGTGCCTGGATGATTGCAACTTTCTGGGGGAATTCTGCATGGCTCCCTCTTGCCAGATCTCTTGTGCCTTCTGGTCGAGTTGCAGCTGCTGCAGAGACCGAAAGGAGTTTTTCTCCCCCCGCGAAAGCTTATTTCTTCCTAGGAGCATTGCTAGTACGTGCTGGGAGGAGGATTTCCCAAACAGCCAGTCAGGAAAGGCAGCTTGGGATATTGAATGGGGAGCTATAAATCAGCAAGCTGCTAATTAAGACCACAGGAGGCTGCTGAGTTACTAAAGACGAATATTACTCTTTTCAGAGCTCTGCGCATTAACAAGATCCCTGGGACCTACTCTGAGTACGCCGATCTCCAAGGACATCACCCTATTTTGGGCATGTTCTCAGAACTGAGGTTCCCTGTGCCCTGGGGCCACGTGGCAGCCAAGGCCTGGGGACCCTCGGATGGACACCCTGTGCTGTGTCTGCACGGCTGGCTGGACAATGCCAATACCTTCGACAAGCTCATTCCGCTGCTTCCCAGAAGTAGGTCTGACTCATCCAGACGGCTCTTGTTGTGTTGCAGGGCTACAGATCTGACGGTTTCTCCTTTTCAGGTTGCTATTATGTAGCAATGGATTTTTCTGGCCATGGCTTGTCATCCCACCGACCTGCAGGCAGCCCCTACCATTTCCTGGATTTTGTGACCGATGTGCGCCGGGTGATAGCAGGTGAGCAGCTGAAAGGACCCTCGAGGGATGTTTGTGCAGGGCAGGGCTATGCTGCTTCTGCCCCGTACAACAAGCAGGCAGCATTTACTGCCAGGAGGGGAATCAGTTCCCACTACTTCTCCTCAGTTTGATGTCAGCAAATGCTCTATGACTGAATAAGCATCCCTATTTCTCACTGGTTTTGTGAGAGGAAGAGACAATAAGCCCTGGGAAGCAAGTGCTTCTGCACTAAAATAAGCAGTAGTGGTGAAGTGGTGGCTGCAACTAAATAGTTTTGCCAGACTGACTTTTTCCTAAGCAGCCAGTGACCTCTAGCAGTGTTAGGTGTAATTTAGAGACTCTTCTGGTTGTCCCTGATGTCAGCTTGCTGCTTGCTTTAGTACCATGCAAAGAAATCTGAAAGCCAGTGTCTTGTGCTCCTAATAACTCCTGATGTAACTGTCTGTATGCTGATCTTGCGGGAGGTCATGGCATGTGCAGTTTTGCATCCCTCATTCAGTACACAAAGAGCCTCTAGAAGCTCTTTGATGTTCCAGAGGGTAAACCCCATTTTTCAGTGAGGTATGTTACACATGGGCAGCACTGATAAAGATATATTTTCCTATAAGCCTCTCAGAGTGCCCTGAAAATAGACTGAAGAGCCTGATGTGCTAAATGGTGCAGAGAGCTTTCACTTGAAGTAATCATACTTTCCTCAAAGCAGCAAACCTGGCTCTGTGTCCTCACACATCTTGCAGAATGCCCTGCAGCAGGATGCTCTGTCAAGGTCTCTCTCTTCCAGCAGATGCTGCCTGGTTAGGCTCCTCTGCTTCTTGCCAGTCTTGTGTCTGGCAGCGTATGGGAATTTGCTGGAGTTTGACATACAGAGAGAGCTTGAGAGCTGCATGACTTAACTACCAAGGAAATGAGGTGGTGAATGCTCTTTTTCTTTAAAACTGGCCTACTTAGCTGCCTAGTTTGGGGTTTAAGGAGCAAATCAAGCAGTGCAAAAGCCCTCCTGGGAGAAGGGGCCCATGTTGGTGGAGAGGCAGCAAGATGCTGCTGCTCTGGTTCCTAATGCAGCACTATCTGCTTTTGTCTGTTGCTTCTTAGCCTTGCAGTGGAAACGGTTCACCCTGATGGGTCACAGTATGGGTAAGTGGCTCTTGTCCTTGTAAGATGTGAGATTCATGGAAATTTGAGTAGATAATTAACTTACAAGATATGCTGCTAGGAGCTGGGTTGGAATATGTATTATGTTGTGTCAAGTACCATGTTCCTGCTTGAGTGATTCAAAAATCTGTGCCCTCATTTGAAATGCCTCTGCTTTCAAGACCCTGTAGTGCAAACAGTGGTAACTCTTGCTGTGGGCATTTCCACCGCCCCCAGGAGGGAATGGTGATGGGCAAAGAGGTGTGTGGTGTACGCAGGAGAATTCACAGCAGGCCTTCCTGCCTGGTCCCCACAAAGCCTGGGAACAGAGCTTGGTGTGCCATGAAGCTCGCTGAGGGGAACTGGAGCTTCATCCCTCTGTGGTTCGAACATGATTCAGTTTTGCCACAATTTGGGGTTTGCTTCCTAGGGCTGCTCTGGCCACAGCTCACAGGACCTGCACACCACAGCATTTTAACTAGTAACTCCTCCCTGGCCTTTGCTGCCTGAGAGGGAGATGGGGATGGAACGGGATGGGGAATACAGCAGGCCAGCAGCCCTGCTCTCTGCCTGCATCCTGCCTGCTGGGAGACCTCTACTCTCTACTGGGGCTTTATCCCATGGTACAATGTGAATTTTCACTTTTGAGGCAGCTTCTGCTGTGGGGAAAGGGGAATTTCTGCTACCAGAGGATGTCCTGCGCATAACTGAGCACTCTTCTCTCCTTTGCAGGTGGGGCTGTGGCAGGAATGGTGAGTAAAGCATCATTTCTTCAAGGGGCTTGTGATTTCTGCAGCTGCAGCAACAAATGGGAGAGGAATGGAGCGACAATATGGGACTTGGATCTCAGGGAAGGAGAGGCCCTTCCCTGACCCCTTCTCCCATGTAGCAGGATGAAGACATCACTCAATGATCAGCTTTTCTTTCTTATATTGTTTCATCTGTCTTCAGTTCTGTTTCCTTTATCCTGAGATGGTGGACAAGCTGATCCTGCTGGAAAGTGTTGGCTTTCTGCTAGCTCCAGAGGTTAGATTTCATGTGTCCTTCCCTTCACTTTT
>NW_008671789.1:738-8365 GCF_000695815.1 Acanthisitta chloris | reverse complement strand
TCATTTTTTCAGAGAAAGCTCTGATGTGACCAGTTCCTGGTGGGTTACACAAGTCCCAGAGCTCTTCCTTTTGGCAGGCACTGTTCTGCTCCTTTTTGAACAGACTGAGGTCCCTGCTTTGTAGTGCTCCACATTCTGCAGTCCCTTAGCACCAAAATTGACTTGTCTGTGCCATGCCCTTGTACAAAGGGAGCTGGAACCTCTGTTCAGGCAACTGCCAGTCCAGGTTGTCTTTTTGCCAACAGCTTGTTGGGTGACCTGGGTGTAAGATTGGTGGATTTCTTTTTCTGTTCCTGGCAGGACATGAAGCTACAACTTGCAATCATGGCTACCAGATGCTGGAGCTTTGGTTGGCAGAAGTGGAGACAGAAGTCCTGGCTCAGAGAGGCAAAAGATACCAAATTTACCAAATTTTGAACAGTTGTCCTCAACTCAGAAGTGAGGTAGAGGTTAGAAAAGACTGTAAGGGTCAAAAGTTAGTAAATTCATTACACCAGTATCAATGTTCCCTTTTTCCCCAGAAATGGACATTTTAAATACGATATCCATAACTGGTACCAGTTCTGAGGGATGTTGAAGGGTGAAATGTCCTGTTCTACCCTCTGATAAGGGGTAAAATGATTCAGAAGAGAGGGGTTACTCCTCCCTACCTCTCTGTGTTTCAGGACACTGAGGCATGGCTGAAATCTAAACGGAGGGTGATTGACAGGTTACTGAGCCTAGAGGCAAAGCAGCAAACACCCAAAGCACGGAGCCCTGAAGCAGCGTTGCAGAGGTGGGTTCCCATCTGTCCTCTTCATTTGCTGCCTGCCCTCACCTTGACAGAGTTACAGCTGCATGAATGAGAACGGGAAACTGTCCCTGCACTTCCCCTTTCAAGTCCTCCTCTGGAATCTCACCAGGACCTTTTGCTTCTGCTGCCAGAAGCTGCTGCTTCATCCTGCTCCTTTCTGAAGCAGCCTGAGAGCTCGCTGTTAACTTGTCATGCCATTTTCATTTTGCTTCCTCCTTTTTTCCATCGGCACAATCTCCCTGTCATGTCTCCCTCAGGCTCTTAGAAGCAAACGAACATCTGACAGCAGAGGGTGGGGCAATCCTGCTGCAGCGAGGAGCAACTGAGACACCCGCTGGTAAGGGGCTGCGTGGTGCTGGGCCAGCACTGGGTGTGGGAAGGGAACGGTGCCCACAGCCATTGTCTTCTGCAGGGTACAGGGTGCCCTGGCTACAAGTGGGATCAATTAAGTCTGCATGCAGAGCTCTCAATTCCCAGCAACTGGGATTGGTCCTTGAACTGCTGAAGAAAGTAAATCAGAACGAAAAAGGAGACATCTGAATTAATCCTATTCCTCCCATCTCAAATAGGCTTGGGCAGACCACAAAAGTGAGGGAAAACAGAACTCCTGCTTCTATGAGACATGAAAACCTTCTGTTGTTTTTTCTTTGCAGGGCTAGTATATAACAGGGACATGAGAGCCCGTACGGTAAGCATTGCTCTTCTGATGTGCCCCCTGCTACTTCCGAGCCCTGAGCTTACAGAAAACTCAGCGATAGTGGAGTCCTACTCACGGAGCCCAGACCCTGCCTCCACCCAGCCGTTTACTTTCGGCTTCCCTAATTCCCACATCTCCTTTAAATGCTGCTGGTAAAAGAGCCTGCACTCGATCACTGACTGACTCAGCTTGCAGAGTCACTGGAAAATGTTACTGATTGTTTTTTTTTTTGAAAGTTCCTCTGCCCCAGGGCCTCCTGGCCACATTTTCCTGCTGTTATAACTTCTCAGGCAGCAGATGGATGGATGCTTTCTGTCAGCTTGTCAGGTCACCCATCTAAGAAGGGGAGAGAGTGGAGCAAAGTCCTTACATTTGGTATTTTGGTAGTTTTGTGCCACTTTTGAGCAAGTAGGGCCTCCTCTACCTGTGCTACTGCCAGGATGTAGAAGCCAGAGTAGTATACTGTCTCCTTTTTAGTAAAAGGACTTTTAAAGCTTTTCTCTGCTATGAGATCATTCCCATATGTGCTGTATCCCAGCAGGCAGTGTTGTTGGCAGCCCTGAAATGCAGCTGGACAGAAGGAGCCTTGGCAGAGCCAGCTACTCCTGTGTGCAGCCTGGATGCTTGTCATGTCCCAGCATGGAAGCTTCAGGGCCACAGCTACTTCTACCTTCAGAGCTGCTAGTGTAGGAGGGCTTGGGGACATCCTCTGGCCCCAGCTGCTGTCCCTGACCTTTGCCACTTTCCCTGTCTTTGCACCTGCAGCAGAGTCGAGAGTTCTTAACGGTGGAGCAGTGTGTGAAGCTCTTGCAGAAGATCCAGGACCATGTTCTTATCATCATGTGAGTGAGGCACACGCCAAACCAGCCCTTGCTGCATCCCTGGGTGGAAGGAGTGAAGGCTAGGAAGGAGTCCTCCACTACCCCTTTCTCTACAGCAGCCACCCAGAACTTGGGCCATCTGGCACAATAGCACAGTCTCATATGTGAGAAGTATTTTCCAGTTCCCCACCATTGATTGCCATGGGTTGGGAAGGCTCCTGGAGCAGGCAGAGATCCCCATCTTCCCACACCCCTGGTTCCACAATCCCATTTCACAACTTTGCAGCCCTTGGCCCTACAGCAAGGGGCCGTCCTGGCAAATACGTGACCCTCCACACCACTCCTACTTGCTTTCCTCCTGACCTGTCTCTACCCTAGGGACAGCAACCCAGACCCCAAAACCTCTTACCTGAGCAGACAGGTGAAAACTACCACAGCCGCCAGCTGGTGCTGGAGCCCCTGGCCTGACTGAACTCTCCTGCAAGCTCTCTCCTGTGGTGTCTGAGGCAAGAAGCTCTGGGGGACCTTGCCAGAGGCTTGCACAGAGTTCCACAAGCTGCTAAGCTGCCTGGGTGCCATAGCTTGTTCTGCAAGTCCTCCTCTGCATTTTTGCCATGTCCTCGGAGAGCAAGGTGTGCAGGGCTCTGCCTACTTGGCCTGTGTGGGCACTGTTAAAAGACTGTTTAGAAAACAAGAGTAAGTGCTAAGAGTTGAGAAATGAGTTGCAGTTTTGGCTTCCCTGATCTGATGTAGTCTCATAAGAGCTTATGGATTTTCATACTTGTCCAGAAATGTAGCATCAGAATGAGGCCAAGTCCTCTAGGCCATACAGAGTACATGCCTTTGAGCCTGGGATGTCACCTTGTCCCATTAACTGCAGCGCAGTAGGAGACAGCATGGTCTTAGCTCTGAAGATCTAATGCTGGTTTCTCTGGGAGGACTACCCTAGCACCTCCCTTTCCAAGCATGGCACACTCTGTTTAAATCAGCAGCATGAAGGGGCAAAAAGGACAGAGGGGAGATGTGGAAACTGTCAGGAAAAAGTTAAAAGCAGAAGACAGAATAGAGGCAGGGAATGATTACAGAGCCAGCCCTGGGAGGGCAATAATTAACCAGTCTCCACTCTGATACTACTAGGCAGTCACACAAGACTTTACACAGATAGTTTGATAGACAATAGCTGCTCGGCCAAGCGGTGCAGTGCTCCATGTGTGAGCCCGTCACCCTGCTGTTTACAAGCAGCCTGGAAAGACCAGTTGGGTGTGTCATCCTACTGTCTTGGGGACACTGCTTCTGCCCAGGGCAGCAGCAAAGACAAACAGTCACACTGTGCTGTACTGAGCCTTGCTGTTGCTTTTCAGATCACAAGATGGACTCTTAGTACCACACAAGATACCCCGCAGAAATCACTTTGTGAGAGCCCTCCAGGAGGCACTCGAGTCTACCCTGAAAGAGGTGAGAACAAACTCTATCCTTGCATCTCTACTCTGTGCCACAGACTTGGGAGCTGCAGCTGGGAAGCAGCTTATCTTGGTGGACACCCTCCATTAGGTGATTTGTCCCAAATGCACAACCCTCACACCAGAGGGAAGGCAACTTTGCCCCTGCTGCCAAAGTCCCATGTCAGTACTGTCCTTTGAACCCTGTTCTTCCCTGACCCTCCCAGCCCTGTCCTGCCTCACTTGCCCCTGCCCGTTCCCATGAGTGTCACACAACAAGCAATGTTTGCCTGAGGGAATGCTTTCCTGGTTCACATATCCTTCTGTCCTTTTCCTCCAGCACATTCAGCTAGTAGAGGTGCCTGGGAGTCATTTTGTGCACCTGAATGAGCCTGAAGTGGTGTCTGGGATCATCAGCAACTTCCTGACAGCACACAACACCAGAGCAAGGCTCTAGGAAGCCCTCACTGCTCCAGCAGTCCAGGACTGGGAGCTACAAAGCAGGCTCCGGCAGAAATGTCACCACTCCTACCTCGCATCCAACATCAGATCATGATAATCTTCCCTGTGCTTAGCTCACTGCAGGGTGAAAGCAGGTCTGCCAGGGGTTCTCTGAAGGAGAGCTGAGCAAAGAACTCAGTTTTCAAAGGGAAAAGGAATCCTCCCTCCACTTCCAGCTCTGTGAGTACAGGGATAGAGGCCCAAAGTGGCCTTTCCCATGGCTTGTTCCCAACTTGTACCCTGAAATGGAGCAGGAATACAGGCAGAGGCATCCTCTGTGCCAGCAGCAGCAACAACTTTAGCACTGCAGAGAGGTAGCTCATCTTGCCTCTTTCCTGGGGATGGTGTGGTCAGTCTGCTTCCAGGATCAGACCTGCTGAAAAACAAGGAAATTGCTCCTGCTTCTCTGCTTATTTCCATAGGTGCCTGAGCTCAGAGGGCCTCAGGATCTCTGTTCTACTGTGAGAACTCCTGCTTTTAAAAAAATCAGCTTAAGTAATAGCTCACAGAAGGACATTTTAAGGAACTCTAGAGAATGAGTCACTAATCCTCTAGCTGAAGCAACTGGGAGAACTACTAATTACGGAAAAGTTGGCAGAGATGATTTCTGTCCTAAATAAAGATTAATCTCCTAATGTTAACTCTGTCTTCTTGACTCTATAGGAGAGTGAACCTCCTTTCTCTTTTGGGATGCTCACCCAAGCAGCTCAAATGCATCTTAGGAGGGGCAGAGTTTTTACACACTCTGCTTTAGATAGAGCATATTAAGGATCTGCCTCCCAGTTAAATTGATGCAAAAAGCCAACTGAAGCAGGCAGGCCTGTCAGTATCCACATGCAATGCAAACTGTATTTACAGTGGGTTTTCTAGGAGAGTGTAAACGTGTTTTAAATCAACTCTATGGATTTACCAGCACTTCCTTCTTACATTCGTGGTCACACATGTATTGAGGCTGCAGGCAGTAAAATAAGTGTGTAAAAGCTTGGGGCTGCGTGGGTTACTTGGATGACAGTGCACTGGGGTTGACCAAGCACTAAGTCCAAGCTGCACAAATGTTACACGGGCAGTACATAAGCACTGCCCCACACCTGTATGTGCCTGCTGCCACCTGTACCTGCCTTCTGAGGGCTGGTGACAGGTTAAGTGGAAACATGCTTTGAGGAGTCTGTTTTCTCCTTCCAAAGCCAGACTGCTCCAAAGTGGCACTTGTTCTTGCAACAGGGCTGAACATCAGAAGTTCCCATGGCCCAGGCTGGGCATGGCTGTAGGGTTCCATGCACAGCTGGACCTGGCTGAGGGAGCTGCCAGGCAAGGAAACACTGAGGCAAGAGGTACCTGGCTCTGTACCAAGCCACTGATCTTTACTTGTGACAACAGGTCTGGGAACTTCCCCAGATGGGCTTTTCCTAAAGTGATTTCCCTCCTCTTCTTACCCCCAGATAAAATGTGCAAAGCAGCATCAGCTTACAAGCCATGACTTTTACTGCCACCCCAGCACACAAGAAGCTGTCCCTCACAGCAGACCGGGGGAAGAGAAAGGCACTCCTGTGTTTTGAGAACATAGCAGCAGTTTATTTACAGTTCTTCAGCCATTCCCTGCCCCTGCAGAGGCTGTGCTTCATCAATCCCAGTTCTCACCAAACTTCAGGGGGGCCTTGGGCGGCAGGGAGGTACAGATTGTCACAGGAAGTGCCTCAGCCCCTTGACCTGAGCACTCTGTAAAGTGGTGCCATAGGGCCAAAAGACAGCCAGGAGAGCAGGAGGATACCGGTGCCAGTAAAGGGAACTCCCCTCCTGTAGCAGTTGCTGGGATCTCTCATTTCATATCTGAGCGCTGAGACAACCTGAAGCTGCCTCAAAATCCTTTGGCAAATGGAGTCCATAGGCATCTCTCCCACCCTCTCCATCACAGGCACCTGAGGAATAGCTCAGCACGACTTAGTATGGCCGAAACTTGCGCTGGGCTCGCATCAGGGCGATTCTCTGCTTGTCCTCCTCAAACTTCTTCCTCAACTGGGCTATGTCTAAAACATAGAGAAAGAAAAAGAGAAGAGGTCACACAGGAGCAGCAGATCTCCCACTCCTGGGAGCTTGGCTTCCACACAGCAGGAGGGGCTCAGAGCCACAAACCCGCAGGTCCTTTAACACCCGGGCAGAGTGCCAAGCTGGAGCTCCAGCAGTGCTGCAGCTCCCTCTTGGGGAGGAAACTGGCTTTGTGCAGACTGAAGGAACTGAAGAAACTGCAAAGCCGCGACCTGCACACTCCTCCACAAAACATTCCAGCAGCCCTTGCTAGGACAGATGGTGGCAAAAAGCCTCCCAAGAGCAGGTGAGACCATCTGCACCCATCCAGCCAACTGTTCCCAGCAGTTGGACACAGCCTCTGCTGAAGGATGCTCTTTGGGTCACAGCGTGAGACAAGAGCAGGAGCAGGAGGAGACTTGGACACTCACGCTCTCTCTTGGTCTCGCGATGTTGCCAGGCATAGAAGTTGAGCAGCTCCTTGCGGGCCCTTTTCTGCTTCTCCCTCTCCAGCAGCCGCAGATTGGCAGCCTCTGTGCGGGGCAGGCCAGGCTTCCGGCCCTTGCGCGTCACCTTCACCCAGCCCTCCTTGTCTGGAACACCCTCCTCCTTGGCCGCCTTGGCTTCTTCCTGTAGAGACAGGAGTGTGAGGCAGCTCAGTGCAGACTGCCAGCCTGGCGTGCAGCTGCCCCACAGCCCTCCTTCAACATGCAAAGCTGCAGCTCCCTGTCCTGCACCCGGTGCTCCTTCACCGAGATTGAAAGGAAGGTGTGGGACCAGGGGTGCAGGCACTCAGCTCTCAGTCACAGCACTGCATGCCAGCCAGCACCCAGTTTATTTGTGGATACCTCCTTTAAGCCCTGGCTGGAAGGGTCAGGTGTTGCAGACCAAACCAGGGCCTGACTGCCCAGCAGCAACCAAGAGTAAAAAACCCCTGCCAAACAGTGTGACCCTGTGCCCTTTCCCTTCTCTCTTCTTTTCCTCTCCCCCAAAACTGCTCAGCTGGGTTCCCTCCCCAGCCTAGCCTCACCTCTGCCATCCTTTTGTCATAGTCTTGCATGAAGGTGTCCACCTCAGCCTTCAACTCCCTTGGATTCACGACAGAGGCCTCATAGTCGGCGATCCACTCTGAGACAGAGGGTACAAGTCAGCAGGAGCTGGTGTTAGAGGCAGGCCCTAGTGAGATGCCTTTGGGCAGCTCTAGAGTCAACTGCTGTGGGGAAGGACACACTCTGCTCCCACTTCTGTTCAGCCTCCCCATTGCCACAGCTCAACCAACTCGTGGCTGACGGCACAGCCAATAAATATGTGATGGAAGAGCTTGCAATTTTCCCAAGTGGAAGTGGTCTAGCCT
>NW_008671789.1:0-717 GCF_000695815.1 Acanthisitta chloris | reverse complement strand
CTGCCAAGCAGTTATATCTGAAGTGCTGTCATCCTGACAGACACCTGGTGCCTGTTATGGAGTCTGGATCCCATTCTGAGGGCAAGATGCAGACAATATCCCTGAATCCATGCAACACTGAAAAGATGTTGGGAAGAACTGCCCTTCCTAGTGACACCATTCTCCCACAGGGTCACTGGACCAGACAACAGCACTCGGTACCGTGTAGGATTCAGCAAGTAACGAGTACAATTTTCCCTGGCACTAGCTAGCAGGAAGACGGCTAAGGCTGACGTACTGCTAATGCCGGTTTTCACAGGGTGGCTCTCTGTTGATATGAGCAAGGGACCATCCTGTGACAGAGCCTTGGCTGCCTGGACACCCGTTGGTTTCTTGAACACCACGTATGCTACTTGAAATCCCTGAAAGAAAAGAACACCCAGGTCAGTCAGAACATCAGGGAAACTGGTGATGCAGCAAGGAGCTGCAGTGCAAATAACATACAAATAAAAATCAAACCACAAGCTGCAGTAGAATAGCAAAAAAATGTAATTCTAAAATAAGTAATCACGTCACCCAACGCCCCCAAGGGGCTTCCCATACCTCATGTCCCGAACAGAAACATTCACTGCTTGCAATCTTTTCCCATTCTGATCACTGAAGCATCAGTACTCCCCTTCCCCCCGAGTCTTACCTTTACAGTTCTGCGGTTGAAGAACTTGGACGTCGGTTTATCTT
>NW_008671788.1:4630-9253 GCF_000695815.1 Acanthisitta chloris | reverse complement strand
GTTGGACTTGATGATCTTGGAGGACTTCTCCAGCCTCAACAGTTTCTATGATTCTATGTCATCTACAAATATGAACAAATCTTTGCTTGCAGTAAATCCACATCTGCCACTGGGCTCATAAATCATCAGCCTCCAAACAAGAAATCCAACAAGCTGACCCAAAGTTTATGATCAGCACAACTAACAAGCCATAAAATAAATTTTAAAAACCCAACCAAAGAAAATAATGCTGCAGATGCTATTAGCTGAGCTCCATACACACTGCAGCACTGAAGACCCTAAAACAGTTATAAACAACTGCTCACAGCTCTGGTGTCTCCAACATCAGAAGGAGGTGGAACTGTTGGAGCAAGGCCAGAGGAGGCCACAAAGCTGATCAGAGCTGGAACACCTTCCCTACAAGGACAGGCTGAGAGAGTTGGGGCTGTTCAGCCTGGAGAAGAGAAGGTTGTGTGGAGACCTCAGAGCAACCTGCCAGGAGCTGAAGGGGCTCCAGGGAAGCTGCAGAGGGACTCTGGGTTAGGAACTGCAGGGACAGGACAAGGAGCAATGGGGAGACATTGAAAGAGGGAAATTTGGATTAGCTAATAGGAAGAAGTTTTTGGTGTGAGGGTGGTGAGACACTGTCCCAGGTTGCCCAGGGAGGCTGTGGCTGCCCCAACCCTGGCAGTGTTCACAGCCAGGTTGGCTAAAGCCTTGAACAACCTGCTCTGGTGGGAGGTGTCCCTGCCCAGGGCAGGGGCTTGGGGCTGGGTGATCTCTAAGGTCCATTCCAACCCCTTAATATCCTATGAAACAAAGTTGGGATAGCAGAACTAGCAGCTCCATATGGGCTGATCTGACTCCCCATCACTGTGCCCCCCAAATCCCAGTGTCAGCACAGCTCCTGAGCCACAACATACCCAGTGCATTTTCCATCTAAACACACAGTTCTCAGGCTAAACCCAAATAATCTGCTAATGGACATGTGGGCACAGAAAACATCTTCTATGCACATCAAAGCCTCAGAGAGAGGAGAAGGAGGAGGCATTCCAAGAATGAAAGCTTCTGTCTACTAGACTTCTATTCAAAGCAGAAGTCTTCATCTCAGTCGTAGATCTGAGCTGCCCACACAGTGATTAATTACACTGTCTTGCTGCTCAAATGGGAGTGAAAAGGATATGGCAGAATGAGCTCTAACTGGAACTGTTGAGTCAAAAGAACAGAAGGCAGTGGGAAACAAGAGTGGAATGTAATCCTGTGTGATGAACACATGCTCACTGGTATCCCACACACTGCTGGGATGGAAGCCACTGCAAAAACAATGGCAACTGCCACAGGCCCTGGCAGCATTCCAGTGCCTCTTCCCTGCCAAGCACTCGCTCACTGAACTACCTGTTCTGCCTGCTGTGGGTGGTCCCACACACCTGCACTTGTGCCACAGGGTCAGGGCCTCAGGTTTGGAGGGGAACACCAGCTTCTCTTCACGCTCGAGGAAAAAAATCACACCAACAAACCAATAAAAAATATTACTTAATGTTAAAAATGTATTTAGGAACTTCCAGGAACAATAAACAGGTGATGTTATAACCTACAAAAAGGTCCTGCTGCTTTACTTACGCCATCTAATTCCTTTGCCCACCAGCCCAGATGTTTCACAGGAATCAATTTCATCTTTCTCCACACAAAGGCTTACAAAGCAGAGTAGCCTGAGCTGGCAGCATCCTATTTCCTCATCTACACAACTGCTGCTTCAAGTTAGACAACTACACAAAAATCAGAAGACCAAATTATATCCCAACCCCAGGAGCAACTGAGGCAAAGGTGTTTTCCCCCCCAAAGGAATTTTTAGCAGTTTTTGTTAGTTCTAACACACCAAGCAATCAAGGAGATGCTGATATAACAGCACCTGTGTAACTAACACAGACAGTTCTCTCCTCTGAGTCAATAATAAACTTAATGAATATTCCATGGGGCCTGAACAGACTAAGGCAGTGGAACACAATCTGAAGCAAGACTGTGATCTTTTCAGTACAGCCATCAAGACACTTTCTGTGCAAGCTTAACAGTAACCTTAGTGCAGTGAGCAGAACTCAGCTCTGTTAACTGAGGCAAATCATAATTACCCAATTAGATATGCTCCTTCTGTCAGTAACAATTAATTTCCTCTCTCTGCTAAGCTCTGTGTACCCTGGCAAAACTCTTATAGCACATAAAAGGAGAAAGGAAGGACAGATGGACATATCCAGGGGTAAGTATGCAGGGATCCTTCTACATAAAAGGTCCTGAGAACATGCAAGGACTCTGCCCTGGGTTCTTCTCACAGAGCTGCAGAGGCAGAGCTCAGTGAACTGCTTTATTTACCTGGAGGAAAGGGCTGTGTTAGGGCCAGCATTAATTACCTCACCCCTGAATCAAGTCTGCTGGTACATTTTATATATATATAGTGCAAAACCACCTCACATGAAAATCAAGGCAAGTCTTGCGTGGGTCAGTGAATATCTTGTTTCCCTGGTTCAAAAAGAAGTGTACTTCGCACTAGCCAAAATCCAACTTCTGTCACATCCATCCCTCATGGAAGTTACGAAAAAAATCCAAGTGGGACCCTGTATACTTGCCCAGCAGGAGCTGAAGAGGAAGGAAATCAGCAAATGTGCAAAATGAAGGAACTACCCATTCCTCTCCTCTCTGCATACCACCAAGGGATAGTAGTGGCAACAATGGGATAGCAACAAGTGATAGAAACCTCACCTTGGGGAAAGCCCTCAACACCCAAGACTCCATCAGCCTGTCTTCCTCCCTTCTCCTTGTCTCCATAGTCTTTAACCCCTCATATGTTCTTATCTCCTAAGCCATTTAATAGGCAAGGTGAGCAGTAGAAGTCTCTTCTAAAGTCTCTTCTAAAGTACCCAGAGCACCTTTAGTCCACTGACTACCCTTTTTATGACTTCTCTATTAGCAGTACCTGATAACAACTACAGTGCCTAAGCAGGACAACTCCCTCAGGACGGTTAATGTGGTGCTCAGCTAACAGAGACAGATGTCTGTGTTCTGTGATTCCCACAAGCACTCCGGGTTCTCACTAGCAGTGAGGAGAAAGACTCAGGAGTGACAGTGGACAGTGTGTGGTAGCAGCCCAGAAAGCCACTCGAATCCTGGGCTGCATCCAAAGGAGTGTGGCAGCAGGTCAAAAGAGGTGATTCTTCCCCTCTATTCTGCTCTCGTGAGACCCACCTGGAATACTGCACACAGTTCTGGTGTCCTCAGCATAAGAAGGACATGGAACTGTTGGAGCAAGCCCAGAGAAGGCTACAAAGCTGATCAGAGACTAAAGCATCTCCCCTATGAAGACAGGCTGAGGAAGTTGTATGGAGACCTCCGAGCAGTTTTTCAATATCTGAACTGAAGGGCCTAAAATGGAGCTGGAGAGGGACTCTGTGTTAGGAACTTCAGCAAGAGGACAAAGGGTAATGGGTTCAAACTGAAGGAGACAAAGTCTAGGTTAGATGTGAGAAAAAAAAGTATTTTCCTGTGAGGGTGTTCCAGACACTGGCACAGGTTCCCCAGGGACGTGGTGGCTGTCCCGACTCTGGTGGTGTTCAAGGCCAGGCTGGATGAAGTCTTGAGCAACCTGATCTAGTGAGGAGGTTGAAGTCTCAGGGGCAGGGGGCTGGGACTAGATGACCTGTAAGGTTCATTCCAATCCCTAAATTCTATGATTCTCCACCTTGGAACACAAATCTCACCTAAACATCTGGCTCAGAGGAAGATGTCTACAGTGGAGGTAAGTTCCCTGAAATGATACGGCAGCATCAAACAAGCTCAGTCTCATAAATGTCTCCTCACAGCAACCAATAATCAATCACCTTTATTATTCACTCACAAAAACATTCCCTTAAAAGCAGCAAAGCTGTGTAATGTGCTTTTTGAGACAACCAGCCGAGCAAGAACCGTGTGTCATCTTCTGCATGAAAGATGATGTGACATTTCATCATAACTCACTTTCTTTTGGTTAAATCAATTAATAAAGCTCTTCATTTGCAGGTCTCTGGGTAGCCAAATTACTGTATGTTCCCCATGGCTAATAATGACAGCAAGGGAATGCTCTCTTGGATAATAGTCCATTTGTTACTCACTAAATAAATTCTTGACAAATGAGTTAGGAAGTAGCACAACTGCAAAATGATTATCTACCATAAACAGAACTGCAGGATGATTATCTGCCATAAACAGGAAGATTATCTAACCCAGAGCTTCAGAGAGCAGGTGGTTTCCCTCACATCATTAGAGAAATTACACATTTCCCACAATTTTCCCAAGCACTACTTACTGGAAGCCTCTGTAGACCCTGCATAGGGAGGTGAGGAAAGGCTTCTCCTGAAAATATGCTCTGAGTTTTCTGCACCAGAAATCTTGAACATATCTGAAATTTAGAAACAAAAGTTACAGAAATGTAAACACAAGGTACCCCTAAATAAAAGAAGTTCCACTGACGGCAAGAACCTCCTCTGATCAATAGCAGTGATATCAATAGTACATCAAATGCATTGAGAGGACGAGAGGGAATGGCTTTAAGCTGAAGTAGGACAGGGATAGAGGGGATATTGGGAAGAAATTCCCCCCTGTGAGGTGCTGAGGCACTGG
>NW_008671788.1:0-4513 GCF_000695815.1 Acanthisitta chloris | reverse complement strand
AATGAGATGAGCTTTAAGGTCCCTTCCAACCCAAACCAGTCTGTGATTCAGTGACAGTTGAACAATCATCAATTCCATACAGGAGTTAGATAGCCAGTGATTTATTACTACCCTCACTAGCTTCACACATTCTTGAAAGAGCTAAGCTTTGCCCAGAAAGAGAAGCCACTGCTGCTCCATCAGCAAGTCAGGCAGTATTCCAGGAGTTCTGAAACACCCACAAAACTCCAGTGAAATTTTATTGGTTGAAAGCCCTGGGACAGGCTCAGGAAGTTCAGTACTGCAGAGTTGGAATGAGATGAGCATTAAGGTCTCTCCCAAGCCAAACCACTCTGTGTTCTATGAACACTACAACAGTTAAAGAAGATCACAGAAGACTCCATGTTTCCAAAAACATTACCCATGTCCAGTGTTTCTCCAGCTTTTTCAAACTTCTCTCCACGATCATCCTCTAATGCATTAGACATTTGTCTCTTCCCTGCTTTGCTTGCGGATCCTCCAGCAGTTACACTGGTCACAGACACAAGTGGGATGGCCTGGCTCTGCTGCACGGGGAGAAGCAAACCAAAAATGTGTGGTTTACACACTCATGCCTGTTCCACAGGCCTGGAGCCTGTACTGACCCACAGGCACTGCTCCCAGCTGTGGTGTTTAATCCAAGATTACCAAGAGAGACTTGTCATGGGATGTCCCAGCTCCCTCAGCACTCCTTGGTGCATCTGATTACAGCCTGTGGCTCATGCCTGGCCAGTCTGATTAAGTATTCCCTGACCCTCTGCCAAGGGTACAGCATTTTTCACACTGCTACAGGTAGAGGTGAGCAGGTATCATTAACAAATGTCAGGACTGCTGAAGCACACAGCAGAGCACATAGATCAGTTTGGAGAGAGGCACTTGAAGCTTCCCCAACAATTCCCCAGGCATGCATGGGCTGGATTTAATGGTCTGGTTGTGCAAGTACCTCACTTCTCAAGTACTGTCATTATGGAATTAATGTGTAGCATTTGCTTTATGACCTTCTGCAGGAAGGCAAACCTCTCTGTGCTTCTCTGCCCCCAAACTTACATAGCTGAAGAGCTCAGTAGTCAGACCCAAGTAGTTGTGCAAGGCCAGGAACGTCACTCTCTGCAGCCTCACCATGATGATCTGCAAACAGGGAACATCAAGAAGCAATAGGAATGGATTTAGCATTCTCCCACACTTGTTCTGGCATTTAGATACAATCATGTACCAGAGTACCTGAAAGCACTTTATAAAACACAGATTGTACCCTAAGCTGAATTTCCTTTTTAGCAGTTGATAAATTGAGGCAAAGAGAGATTCAAGTGATTTACCAATGACTTCACAATCACTTGATAGCACAAGAATCCAAAGTCTTACTCCCAAACACCAAATGCTTTTTCTTTGCTGTAAACATCACTAATAAACATGCCTTGAAATAAAAGTTTTTGCTTCTGGTTTTCCCCCCCTCATTGAAAGTATTATTGCAGCTTTCCCCACACAGCAGTTGTGCCACTGCCCCACAAGCACTCTAAGCTGACATAGGTCACCAGTGCCACCTGACCTCCCTCTGCCCTGCCAGCTAATTCCCACACCTCAGCCATCCTCTTTTGTATCAGTCAATTAAGTTGGTGTTAATGATCTGTTCTCCTCAACCATCAGCATGAAGAGGTTCATGTGTGGCTCATAAATCATCCAGATACCAGAGCAGTTTGCAAGGACGAAAAGATTTAGAAGTGATAGTAGAAGAGAAAGACAGCCCAAAGTGACTCAGGGGTCATGTGCAGCTTTTGGCTGCTACACCTGTGGGACAAGGCACTGCTGGCCAAGTCTGCAAACAGGAATACTTAATTCCTGATCCCTGCACTACCTTCCACCTGCAGGAGGCACAAGCCTAATTTCAGTGCTCACCTGAGAACTGTCTGGGCCCCTGCAAAGTAGGAGAAGGTGAGCCTAAAGCTAATACAAAGCACAGCTCTTGCCTCAGGTGCTGACAAACAATTCTGAAGTGGAAACTCACACTTGAGTCCGAATTTTGAGAGTGTTACAAAGCATCACCCCTCAGCACACAGCCTCTGAGGGCCCAGCAGTCCTGTTTCAGAACATGGGACAGGTTGTTCCTGACTCTAAGCCACTCTGAAGTGCTGCTGGTGCACACCAAGCTGCAGAGCCAGCACCTTCTACTCCCCTCGGGACCAACAGGTCACAGTGCACATCAGGCTGACTCAAGAGGTTATCACAGGCAGAAACTCAATTAATGGATATATATGAATACAAACCACTTCTTCCTGTATGCAATAATGCTGAGATTATTAAGCCCAGGTCTCCCACAGCTTGGGGAATTGCAGAACCAGTCCAAACATTGAGGAGAAGCTGTACTGAGCAGTTCCATAGCTACAAAAAGGATGATGAGCTTGCTGGACTTCCAAAAGTCTTCCTTGTGACTATGAAATCAGAGTGATTCTCTCTTCCCTCTCAGTTCTACTCACCTGTACCACTCTAACAAGAGTCTCAGGATACTTCTGGAAGACATCCTGGAAGGCACTGGCTGGAAGTCTCAGGATTGTGGATGGAGTGGCTGCTCGGGCTGAGACGGTTTTGTAAGGAGCAGGATGACCCTGACAGAAAGGTTCAGGGAAACAAGGTTAATCCACTAATTAGCCCACCCAAACCTTTCCAAATTCCTACTCTGGCATTGCATACTTTTGACAGACATCACCTGACCACAAAAAGCTTTGACCTTGTGCTCCATGACCCATGGGTGGTGTTGTGAAGGCAGTGTGGGCAGGTGAACTCACACCTGCAGCTCCACCAGCATCAAACAGAGACAGAAGCAGAGAAATAAGAGCTATGAGAAGGGGCATCAGGTTAGGAGAACTGCTAGTCTGCCAGCTCTGTCATTACAGATAGAGCCAGGCTGTCGAAGTATTTCAACTTCCAGTTACTTAAGGCAGCAGAGAAAAGAGGTTTAGTTGTTTTATTACATGCTGACAGCCAAGCTATTTGCTGCAAAAACAACCAGACTGAGATAATCACTAAAAAACAGGACAAAATTGTATAGTAATGACATAGAGAATGGAGCAAGACAAAAAACTAGGCAGACTTCTTGTGCTTCAAGAGAAATATATATATGTAACGTCGTATATATCTATGAAATATTCCATGTCAGAAAGCCAAACAGCTTCTTTTTACTTGAGACAAAGTGGGTCTAGACCATCCTGCTCAAAGAACAGATGGAGACTTAACAAAGCAATGAAAAAGAAAACTGCAAGTGGGTAGCATACAAATATTTTTTACACTGGAAGACAAGTCTCGGGTTTTGGATTTTCTCCCTTGAATCAGAAAAGATTTTAACAAACATTTACTGCCAAACACTGGATAAAAAACTCCAGACAACACCTCTTCTAGCCCCCTAATAAATACTGGAACTAACATCTGTAAGTCATGAATTTATTTACTAATACATGAAATATTGATCTACCCAATATTTCTGAGGTGAAATGACCCTTTTGCAGCACAGTGCAGGAGAGAAGGAAGAAATGGAGTTTCTACTCGAACGGTCACCTCACAGCTCAGGGAGCTTCCCCCTTTCCCAGCAGCAGCCACAAATTTTTTCAGCCACCACACACAGATGTTAAATGCTGATTACAAAGGAAACAGGCTGCAAGTCTTCAGAGCATCTCAGACAGCCCAACACATTCCCTGTGGAGGAATTCCTGCCCAGGGAACCCACAAAACCCAACAGGAGGCTCTGCACTGTGCCGATCCCTCTGGAAGCCAAAGCTGCAGCTCTGCCTGCTGCTGGGCAGGAAGGGAGGAGAAAATATTCTAAAATTAATTAAATTAATTGGAACCAACTCCTTAATTACACCAACTTCAGCTGACCTTTGTATACAACCTGGGGATGATATTAATAGCTCTGATTTTCAAGCTCCGGAGCAGTTTGACACATTAACCAGTTCTTTGACCTGCAGTGCAAAGCTACCAGAGGCCTCAAGTTCCCAAAGTTTCTTTTAATTAAGCCAAGAAATTAACAAATGACATTTCTGGGCTTTGGCTGGACCTAGCAATTAATGCAACAATCCTCTTTTGCAGGCCAGATTAAAGGCTGCTGTGCTGGTTTGGGCTGAAGTGGAGTTAACTCTCTTCCCAGTGGCTAGTATGGGGTTGTGTTTAGGATTTGTGCAGAGCACAGGCTGACAATGCAGAGATATTTTTGTTGTTGCTGAGCAGAGCTCACACAGAGCCAAGGCCTTTGCTGCTTCCCACACTGGCAAAGGAGTTGGGGGTGCAAAGAATTAATTTGGGATTCTCCTTATACCAAAATGAAAAAGAAAATGGATCTGGTCTGTTTTCAGTACATATATCACTGGATTTGCCACCAACTGCATTTCTTCCCAATCTCTACACTAAATATAGGGCAAAAAGATATATATTTTAAAAAATATAGTATATACACAGCTTTTAATACATAATATATGCACAGGGCTTATTTTGCTATGACTGCTATGAA
>NW_008671787.1:0-1221 GCF_000695815.1 Acanthisitta chloris | reverse complement strand
AGGGAATCTGCATCTTGTTGAATCTGACAGGAAGCTTGTTGAGCTAAGATGTATCCTCATTTTTCCAAGAGGTGATTCCTCAGAATCCTTTTTGCCTAATTTTCCAGCACTAAAGCATCTGGTAAAGCCTAGAAGTGCACCAGGATGGGTTGGCCCTGCACAGCCACCTCCATTCACTACTAGTGGGTGTGTGTACTCTCTCAGAGCTGTTCTCCCTTTGTCCCCACAGAAAATGTTTGGGCACAAAAGAAGTCAAGTGTGTTGTGACAGTAGCAACAGACCCAGAACAAACCAGGAAATTCCACTCCCCTATCTCCTTTTCATCTGGTTCATTTGGAAAGAAAGAGTTGCTTTCAGCCCTGAGAATTAAACCATGGGTTTCAAACAACAAACTGAACATGCTGTGAGTCTGGGAACAGAGCGGCTGCAAGGTTAGGACAAGCAAGGAGGTTTGTAACACGATCTTTAAAGCACCACAAAGCTTCTGCAGGTCACACAACATACCAGATTCCTCTGGCATCTGGCCAGTCACGTGCCATCCCAGCACATGTTAGCAAAGGAGACACTGGTTTGTCAAAGAGAAAGTGATCCTGGGCTCCAAAACATGGCCAAAGGGAGAGAGAAAGAGAGAGAGAGAGGGCGAGAAAAGAAAACAGAATTCAAGTTTATTCAGAGAAGGTGTAGCTCTGTCCAATACATTTCATGTAAGGCAGTGGAAGCACAAGTAAATCACACAGTGCAGCCTGTGAATCTGTTTCCTTTACCCAAAAACTAAGAGCAATTTACCCAAGTGACTTTCTTGAGCCTTGCAGGTTCTCACTGACATGGGTAATGTGGTCGTGTTTTGCCAAAAATGTTATTCAAATGTAGGGAGGAATGGGAGGTGAGGGCACCCAAGGGTGCTCTGGAGGGACCTGGCTGCTAGGTCCAGGGATGTTTTCTTCACACAGACATAGTTCAGTCTAGGAGAAGGCAATGAGTGCTTAAGACTGGAAAACCAACAAAACCCCCCACTTGTTCTGAAAAGACCTTTCTCCAGCATGAAGATTTGGATATTAATTCAGAGCATGAAGTAAAGGTAGGAATTAAATCAGTGCTAATCTTGACCTTCTGGAGTCACAGACTTGTTCCATTCCTTAACAGAGATGCTATTTCTGATTTAATAAGTGTAGCAGTTGCTGTGCCACCAACTTGTCACATTCCTAATTGTTAAGATTTTTT
>NW_008671786.1:0-836 GCF_000695815.1 Acanthisitta chloris | reverse complement strand
GTGGGCCACGAGAGGGATGTCCTCACCCGCGGTGCTGCAGTTGCCACTTTTTCCAGATGCTGTCTCTTCCACCTCCTTTATGTGTCTCTGCACGTACTCTTGCTGGTCCATGATGTACTGGGTGGTGTTGTGAGGTGTGCACATCCCGGGTGGGCAGTACCCTGCCACATTCATGGGCCGCAGGCGCGTTCTGGCCTCTCGCTTCGTCACCGCCGGCACGCGCAATTTTGTGACCCAGCAGCGCTTAATTACATTCCAGAACTTTGCTATCTTTTGGCCACTGCTTCCCTGGTCACCTGCCTGGCCTTGGTGGAGGGGCTGACTGCGTCGTGGTCGTTTTCTCCGATGCGTCCTCCAGCTGTGTCCCTGCCTGTGTGCCATGTCAGGCTGCTCCCTCCGTGGGTCTTGCACGGGAGGCTCGTGCTGGCCACCCTGTCTCCCACAGCCTTCTAAGGAAGATGTACAGGAGTCCTGCTCCATGGGGCCCTTCTCTCTCTGCCTTTGCCCTCTCTGGCTTTGTCCGTTAACGTCCCTTCTGCCCCTGCCCTTCCCTTGCTGCCTCTCCTGCCCCTCCCAGCCCTGTTGCTGCACAGGGGCCTGGCGAGCTTGTTGTCTGCTTCACTTGCTGCCACTGGTGTGGTAAATTGCGGCCCAATAAATTGGCAGGAGCCAGTTCAATTAGGAAACGCATTGATTGCTCAAGGCTTCATCAAGCAAAACAGCGCTGGGCAGCCGGGGAGTCTCTGCTCCGCCAAGGGCGCACCCGCCTTCCCCACAGCCCCGGGGCAGACTCTTCTGTTTCCCTCTCTGTGTAGCTCTTCGGTGTACTCTGCTCC
>NW_008671785.1:752-987 GCF_000695815.1 Acanthisitta chloris | reverse complement strand
CTCCTTGGGGTCCCCAATCCCACCCTAAAGCTCCCAGTCCCTTCTTGGGGTCCCCAGTTCCATCCTGAAGCTCCCAGTCCCTCCTTGGGGTTCCCAATTGCACCTGGGGGACCCCAGTCCCACCTTGAACCTCCCAGTGTCTCCTTGGGGTCCCCAGTCCCACCTTGAACCTCCCAGTTCCTCCTTGGGGTCCCCAATCCCACCCTAAAGCTCCCCGTCCCTTCTTGGGGTCCCC
>NW_008671785.1:0-682 GCF_000695815.1 Acanthisitta chloris | reverse complement strand
GGTCCCCAATTCCACCCTGAAGCTCCCAGTCCCTCTTTGGGGTCCCCAAACCCACCTTAAAGCTCCCAGTCCCTCCTTGGGGTCCCCAGTCCCTCCTTGGGGTCCCCAATCCCAGGGGCTGGGAGGAGGCTATGAGGACCCTCCTGGCCCCAGTTATTGGTGGGATTGTGCCAGTTCCTCCCTGGAAAAACGGCAGGAGAAGCAGCCAACCCCTTCCCCCCTCCATGGATCTCCTCTCTGGAGAGTGGAAACCCAACTCAAAACTTGCTGGGGAGATGATGGGGGAGAGGTTTGAGTGGAGAATCAGCACAGGGAGAGAGAGGGTTGGCACAGCTCCCACCGACTCAAATGCCACCTGGAACAACCTTCCCACCCTTCACAGCCCCTTTGTCCACCCCCTCAGCTCCACTTGCCCAGTGACCAGAGGCCTGAGCTCCTCCCCAGCCTGAGCCGACCCCGCGCGGCCCAAGATGGACACTGGAGTCATCGAAGGAGGCCTGAACGTCACACTGACCATCCGGCTACTCATGCACGGAAAGGTGGGTGGTCCCACACCCCCTGACCCCCCCAGGCACCAGGGGGCACGGGCTGGGGGGCACTGAGGCTGGGGGACAGGCTGCAGTTGGTCCTGGGAAAGCACAGCCAGGGAGAAAAATAATATTGTGGGGAAGTGAGGGGTAGG
>NW_008671784.1:0-2532 GCF_000695815.1 Acanthisitta chloris | reverse complement strand
GTCTCTTCCAACTTGGTTGATTCTATACATAATTTCCTTTGCTGGCTTTTCATTTTTCTGTAAAGTCCCAAGAAGAAACTCGTGAGCTGTCAAATGTCTCCAGTTTCTTTGCCCAATTTTATTTTGCTACCCAAATTCTAGCATGTTTTCAAACCACTAATTAAACAGTGATTTCTGGCTAAGAAATTGTTCTGCCTCTTGGCAGAACTGAATTCAGAAGCAACTGCAAGTGGATGAGGTTTAAAACTGTTGGTTGTGTTATGTTGTGTTGGTTTGTGATCAAACCAGGAAGTGATTACACATTGGAGAACTTAGGGACACCTTGTTGGTTCAGCACAGCTGAAAGAGGCACTTGGCTGAGTTCAAAGCTCACACTGTCAGTTATGAGCCTGGAAACTGTTTGTGTCAACCATTGCTAATTAGTCTGTCCATGTTTGCTTGCCCAGGAAACCGACTCCCTCGACGCTGAAGGCAGGAGACCTGCGCTCCAACGTCAGCCGTTGTCAAGTCTGTATGAGACAAACATAAGGACTCCTGAGTTTCAACTAATTTCACACAATATGGTGCTATTCGTTTAACAGCAATGAAGCCTAGACATATATCATATGTACCTCATTGTTGTCCAGTATGAAAACAGTAAAGTGCCTTTTAGGAACTTGCATAACTAACACACACTGCTTTACTGGCCCTGTCCTTGCTAAAGAAGAAGAGAGACAACAGAGATAAGCTTCAAACGTTGACATGCCAAGTGGCACTTTTGATCAAAGTATATGTATTTTTATATAAATGCAATGCACTGATAGAATGAAAAGTCAGCATTTATCCAGAGAAAAAATGCAAAGGTGCTAGGAGGTATGCAGTTCTGCCTTATACTGTTTGACCCCCTTTCTCAGTCTTGTATTATATATTTAGACTCATTTTTCTTCCCCAGAGAAGTTTGTTGTCACCGTTCTCTAGGTGTCTCAGTCCCAGACTCTCGGGTATGTACTTATTGTTCCTGTACAAAGCAATACTGATGTAAAAAAAAAAGGAGTTTTGGGATTACAGACTGTGGTTAAGCAACATGTAACCATCTTTTCACGACATAGAGTGCCACCCTGCAAACCTTTGCTTCTGTTTGTAGTCTTTGCTGTTGGTGGGATTAGTGGGAATACATCGGGAAGAGGTTGCCAAGTTGCCTTCCCAAAGAGGCAAGGAAGTGTTTCTGCTATGTTGGTACTATGCAGCTTCTTTCTGCAGTAGGACAAACTTTCCTGTGGAATAAAGAATGATCCAGCAATGGTCAAGAAAAAATATATATATAAATATTTTAGTAATTTATATATATATCAACCATCAGGCAAATCAAGCTCTGGGTTTATCCTTTCAAACAGAAGCTAACAAAAGGTGTTTTTTTTCTTTTCAGTGTCATGAATTAGGTGTTAAATGCCAGAGTATGATGTGAAATGTTCATCTGACATAGGCCATTTCATGCTGAAGTTGCAGTGACTGAACCCAGGTCAATAGCTCTTTGTGTCCATTATAGCAAATCCTGCTTCAAGCTTATAGTCTTTATTCTGTATTTAATATTTTTCAGGGTTTTAAACGCTACTCACACACTGAATGACTTGATTTTGAAAAGTATAAGGCCTTAATTTTGTTAATATTGTGCCAAAAAAATCCTTCCAAGTGGCCTCAGAAATAATTCTAAAGAGTTTCTATGCAATGATACCAATGTTTGAGCACATCTGTGTCCAAAAGTGTTTTGTACACCATTACCAAGCTGATACCAAAAGAGTTTTGCAATGCCAAGGCCTTTGTGTAATTCCTTACATGTGTATTTCTTAAGAGTTCAAGTTTGTAATAAAACTATTTGTGTAAAAAAAAAAACAGAAGAAAAGAAGAAGTTTTTACTGATTTGTTGTTATCGTTCATTTGCAGCAATGAATTCGTTTCTAATAAGCCACCAATAAATGCACAAGCTTGATGCAAGCCTAGGTGATTTTTGTTTTGCACATCTTTCAGATGTACAAAGCATCTTCCAGAGGGGAACAGTACACTGCACTGACACCTCTGTGGTTACCTTGGGAGAACTGGCACTGGTAGATTAAACCTGAGTTATGCATCTGTTACTGAAGTGTGTTTGATGCAAACACATTGCAAACATCTGCTGACTTCACCTTAGCTCCTGGGAAGCAATCCAGGTGTACAGGTTGTTCTCTCTTCCCTTGAATTTTTCATGCACAAATCAGACTCCTCTCTGCTGGTTTCAATTCCTTCCCCACCCAACCTGTAACTGTGCCTGGGATTGCCACAGCCCAGATGTTGGACCTTGCACTTCATTTGGATGAACTCCATGAGGTTTGCATTGTTCCACCTCTCCAGCCTGTCAAGGTCCCTCTGGATGTCCCATCCCTTCCCTCCAGCTGTGACTGCCCCACACACTTGGTGTGGTCAGAGAACTTGCTGAGGGTGCACTCAATCCACTGTCCATGTCATCAACAAAGATGATGAACAGTATCGGCTCCAGCACTGACCCCTGAGGGACAGCAC
>NW_008671783.1:0-8708 GCF_000695815.1 Acanthisitta chloris | reverse complement strand
ATACATACATATATATACATATATATAATTTAAAGTGAAATGACAGTGCTCACATTAGTAACTAGCAAGTTCAAAAATGGAAACACATTAAGCCAAAGGGACGTTCCTTTCACAAGACATTCCTTGAGAGAGACCAAAGCAAAATGCTGTCTTACCTTTGGAGTTCTTCTTCTTTTTTGCTTTTGATATAACTTCATCCTGCAGTTCATCCACAAAGCTTTCATTTTGGCTGCCATCATTTTGCACTCTCTCACCAGAGTGTTTACGCTTCCTGTCCAGACGTGGACATGAATGTTGGCCAATATCTTCTGTTGGCTGGTCTTGGGCTTTTTCATATATAGAATGTCTCTCTAAACAACATTTCTCATTTGAGAGATCTTTTTCCTCTGGAGTTTCAAGAAAGTGACCTCGGTTGTTTTCTGTACTAGTAAAGGTACCTAAAAATAAATAAAAAAAAACAAACACCACAAGACCTAATAAATACAACACAATTCATTGTGAGAAAGCTAAGCTCTCTGATGTCTTCAATGTCATCTCCACGATGCTCATGAGGCATGCAAATAAACACAAAACTGCACTTTGGAACAAGTCTCCTCTGGCCAGTCTAGGCAGCACTTTTCTCAACTGTTAAGCACAAAACCCCCAAAAGCACACTACTCTGTGTTGTTTTTACATCAACTTAAGAAAACACAATATTCACAATACTTGTATCCATAGAAACATCATAATTTGCTTTTTTAAATAAAGAAACATCTTTAGATACTGAAAGCACAGACCCTTTTCAGAAAGCAACCTCACCCCCTAGAACTGTGGGAAGTACAAGTCCAAGCTCAGCTTTGGAACTTTGCTTATGAAAGCAAAGTATTAGCCTTCCCCTAATTCCTAATCTTTCATTAACTTCTCACATGAAATTGCAGAGTCTGACTTAGAAGCGTTGGTCCCTTCTTCTGGAGATATAAATGGGATACGGAACACGCACACACGGACACAGGAATACCACTAAGAATAGCTGTGATATTTTGCAAAAAGCACTAATTGAATCCAAGGTTATAAAAAGGCTTCTTCACTTCAAGTAACCAGCCAGTCACTGTACCTCACATGATCTTTGTCACCTCCTTTTAAAATAGACCTCACTTTTTTCAGGGAATATTTCCAGCAACAGCAAGCGTGTGAGCTCTGAAAAGCTTACTAGGAACTAGTCTGACAAATTAACCACAAAAACACTCATGTTGCCATGCCTGCCCTAACTTCAGCTTCTCTCCAATACTGTTTGCCCAAATTCAGAGACAGTTTAAGCAATCTTAAATGGATGCTTGACTTAAAATTAAATTTAATTACTATCTTGAATAGGGTTTTTTTCTTGGGTTTAACCAAGCTAGCCAAGGCATGGTTAGGCAGACATGCAGTACAGACTGCAACGCAGATAATCAGCTTCCTATTTACAATTCTCACAAACAAGTTGTTTTTTCCACACGTTTTAGCCCTCCTGGTTGACCAATACTCTTTCTGCACCTCTGCCGCTGTTTGGCAAACTGTATGCTTCATCCTACTTTCTCATGGCTCCCTGTCCCTTTTCCTCCTTCTTCCAATTCTCTTCCTGCAAACACATCTGCTGGTTTCCTATCTGGACTCCTCACAGCTCTGTTGCCCTTCCCTCCCCCTGATCCTCCCTGTCCTTAACCAGTCTCCTTCCCCATACACCATGGCCTTCTATTTCTGGTTTTTCCCTTCGCCAGGGCAGACATCACTCCCGTGCAGCACTTTTTCTCCTCCTGTCCCCTCCAAGACCCCCCACAGCAGCATCCAGGCACTGGCAGCCTCTGGATGCAGCCCAACTTATCCCACCTTATCTTGATAGCACCTTCCTACAGCTCTGCCAACACCTTCTGGCTTCCTGACTGTCGTTGTTGCCAGCAATGGAAGGCTGAGAGGGGGTGCAGGGGGGGAAACTTTCTCTGATGATATTTCCCTTCACCACAACTAGGGAAAATAGCATCAAGGGTTCTGGAGATGTTTGCAGGCACCAGAAGACACTTCAACATCATTTTTACACTTTCTTGGGAAGCTGCCTGCAGGACTGCTTATAAAACAGCATAGGATATTTGGCCAAGAAAAATGAAAACAAAAGTTGTCTGTTTGCAGGCGAGCAGGATGCTCGGGCCAGTCTGCTATTTGGGATATTCCTCTCCACAAGGCCGTCTGGCCGACACATGCTCCCTTCAAGGATTTAAAGTGCACTTTGTCACACTTCTTCCAGGCAGCAACGCTGATATGTTCCAGGAAACAGGTATCTCATCTTTCTGTGACCGTGCCTCTAAATCGCAGTGTCTCCCCAAACCAGAACGAATCTGGCAACACCCTGTGCTCGCACATCTGGCAGGAAGATGCTGCCCCACAGCTGTGCCCTATCACCACACGACAGCACCAGCAGTCCTGTCTCACACAGCACAAAAGAAGCCAGACCAGCCATGGTTTAGGTATCACTTTAGAAATGCTTCTATCAGATTTCATTTACATTTTTAATGCAATCTGCTATTTTTTCCTCCTTTCATAAGGAAACGTTATACTTCTGTGGTCAGTTTCCCTGAATATATCAGGTAAGGGGACTCTCAGCCACGCTCCTGCTGTTTAGAGGCTTTGTGTCTCAGCAGTACCGACAGCTACACGCCAAGGCTCACGCAGAGAATCACTACATCGGGATAGCTTTCCTGCTCTCTAAGACTGAGAAAAGGCAGGCACATCCTGACCAATTCCCAGAGAAACTCTTGCAGGGTCAGAGGAAGTAGCAGGGTATAAGGAAGGGGGAATGATGGTCTTAATCTTTAGGGCTTGCAGGAAACAGCAAGCTAATTCCAGCCTGCCACCACTGAAAACGACCTGCTGCAGATTAATTCCTTCTCTGCCTGCAAGGGGACCTGGCACAGGGGTGCCGAGTGCTGCTCGCTCAGACTGTGCTGAAAAATAAAGAGAGGAGAGACCTCGCTAACAGCTTGTCACTGTCAGCGTTTCCCCAGGGCTCCACAGGCTGAGGGGAACAGCACACACCTATAGGAGCTTATCCAAGAAAGCCTTTGCTGCCAGCAGCTCTGTGACACCTTGGCCTCCACTCTCTGGTCAATCCGACAGGGACCCTCAGGAGACCGGAGCTGCATCTCCTCAGCTGCTGAGCCAGAAATCCCTCCCAAGGACTGCCTGCTGCACACGCCTCTGAGATCCAGCCCGCGAGACGCAGCTCAGACCATCAGAGGAGCCACATCTCCGCACATTAATCCTGGTTGTGTAATCATCCTGCAGCAAGGCGGGAGGACAGCGGCGGTGCGGCCAGGACGGCGCGCGGGACGCGTCCTTGCCGATCTGCTCGATGCTCCCTCCTCTCTGCAGCCAGATTCTCAACACGACAGAACAAAGGTCAGTCCCTGCTCGGGACGCAGCGTAACCCACAGGCTCTCAGGCTCTCTACGCAGCTTGCACGGACACGTCGCACGCCCAGAGGTTTTTCCCCTTGGCACAGCAGCAACCGCCTCACGGAGCACAGGCTCTATTAATATTTTACCACCCGATTCCACTCTGTCCTCAAACTGTTTTGCAAGCAACCCGGATCAGACGCAATGTCTCCCCAAATTAAGATATAAATGTCAACATGAGGCACGGCAACATAAGCATAACGTGCGTGCCCAACAAGGATGAGGAGAATTTATTTGCTTTTGTTCCCACCGCCCCCTCCCGCACCATGTATCTACAACATCCTTTTCTCCGCCTGAGGAAGAAAACAACAACAAAATACTTGGGAGTTTTCATATCATCATTAGTCAAACAGTGACGAGGTAGCCAGAAACACAGGATAAATGCTGAGTTCTCATAGCAACACACCTCTATGAGTAAGGAGATTAAACTCTTAAATATGTTTCTTCCTCAAGCCTCCAGCATTTGCCAGTCTCACACCAGCTGCAAGAACCAGCACCAACAACTCAAATCATTTCTCACTGTCCTACCAAACTAGAAACAAGGAAGAATTAAGATGCTTCTTCACATCTGGTTTCTGCCTGAAGCAGTATCTCCTTAGCACACAGGTTACAATCTCATGAGGAACAGTTACACACACGCACGCACAAACACGCTACCCAAAAAAAACTTTCTTTCATTTTTCCATCTTCCTGTTGCTGTCAGCTGTTGAGACCAGGCCCTCCCATGCAATGCAAACAAGGAAACACATCTCGGTGTTTAAGCTGCGACTCTTTTGTTCAAATAACATGGCAGCTAAAAACAGCCTTTCCTCTTCCCTGGAGCCACCACTCATTGCGCTCACTTACGCAAGGCATCCTTTAGTCATCCAGGAACAGCAATGACTATCCAAATGCTAAAGCACAGCATTCAGCACATAGATCACAACAATAAGAAATTCACCAAGTCACCTTCAGTATTCAATTCTGAGTATCGCAAGGGGCAAAGGGAATCCAGTTGATTTCATTTTCCCGCCCATGTATCTTTGCTTGGGAGCTTTCCATATTTGTTTCATTCTGTCCAAGCCAACCACACAACACAAACAAGCAACCAACACTCTCAATACACTGATTTTTCATTCCCCTCCCCCCCTTTTTTTTTTGCACTATGTCCTCCAGCAGGAAGGTAATAACTGACCAGGGCAAAGGACATGTTTACTGCGTCCATCTCACATCTGTTCCAGTATACACACAGCCCAACAAGCGAAAAACAAAGAAGGGGATTACAAAAAAGGGACACCAGCACCTCACTCCAGCCCTGAAGATAATAGTGTAACACGCTTTGGCACACGACACCATTTACCTTTACACACATGAACTGCTTTAACTTTTTGCCTGTGACCTCACACCTTGAGATCAGGCTCTTAACACACTAGGGCAATTTTTCCCAGATAAGGCTCAAACAGACAGTGTCTTCCTCCTAGAAAATTAAATAAATTGCTCTCCCAAATCAAGAAATTCACAGCTTGTAGAATTTATTCAATCTTTCACACTCGGATATGATTTCCAATACCTCCAGAAGAGCTTTGTTATGAACCGACGTGCAATCATCACATGCCCGTATTGATGCGTATGTCCGTGCCAATAGCTTAAATCACTTGATCTCTGAACAATCCTATGACTCATGACATATGCATCCCATAATTTATCATGTTTGTGCTATGAAAATGCACCGGAGCAGCATCGCCTCAGCAACATTTACAAGTCACCTTGGCAACAAAGCAGCTTTGCGGCTGCTCTCAGATGCCCAGCAAAACCTAAACGAGATGGGAGAGAATTGGAGCACTTCTACTTTACTGCTTGGCTTTCATTCTCATTGATTAGCTAGCATGGCTACCTCCCTTAAATTGGGCCTTTGAAATTAAAAAAGGCAAACCAAAAAAAACTATACTAAACAAAAACCCACCACTTCTATCCTTCTCCAGAAGGCACGGTGAAGCTTAAGAGGACTCCCAGTACAGCAAAGCCATGCACCACCTGAGTCAGAGGAAAAGTTTAGAGACTCAGATATTGCACCAAAAAAATCTGTGCACGTGCAATACAGCTAGGAAAATAGGCAAGTCCCAAGACAAGTTAAAAAAAAAAACAGTTTCCATCCCATCAGTTGCCTCTGTAAGCATCACCTGCCTGTGTTGTTGAGTCTTTTGTCGCACTGGTAGATTTAGAGGAGCCAAGGGGATGAGCAGCTGCCAGGGCCCCGATCGGCTGCGGAGCTGCCACCACGCCGAGGCAGCAGCAGGGGAGCCCTGTGAGCTGGCTCCATGCCACAATCACAGTTTTGGCTGCAGTTTTCCCATCGGGCAGGTGAAGCTCTGGTGGTGGGGGTCATGCCTAACAGCTCGCTGGCCTCACTCCTGAATTCCCCTGTGCCTCACACAGGTAAAGGTGCACTGCTTTGCTTTTAGCTACCAGCTGGACAAACACTGCATAAAACGAAGCGAAACAACTTTTCAAGCAGCAAGATCACTCGCAGGAGGCAGAAAGGTAAACGGAAGAGGATGCAAACCACCAGCTTGTTCACATTCAGCTTTAAAGCCAAACACACCAGCATGGTTAGAAACTGAAGACAAAGCGAAGGGAAGAGGTGAGAGCAGCCCTGGCTCTCGCTGGTGGTAACTGCAGGGGAAGAGCAGGCAGAGTTCATCCCCCTGTGCCAGCTGCTCCGTGAGAGATGCATTAAGACTGCTGGTGGTGGCTCAAGCCCCACGAGAGCCTGAGCCACCACAGTAGAGCTATTCAAGAGGTGTGAAACTCAGCTTCCTGATTTATCAGCTGCTATCCCGAGGGGCAGGAGGTGAACCACCACGATAAAAAACTTTTACTGAGACCTGAATCTGTACCAGTAAGTATTAGCTGCTGCCCAGGAGGGCATACAGAAAAGGAGCTCCCTCAGCAGAACAGATCTGTGCTTCAGGAGTTTAGACATGCAGCCAAACCCTGAAAAAGCCTGTTAAGTCAGAGCTAATTAGTAGAGGAATGAACTAACATAAGACTGAACATACTTTCCCTGCTTCCAACAGTTATTTAACAGCCGCAAACACATTTTAGCCAGCAGATTCAAGTGCCGGAGACCTCGCTAAACGATGCATTTACAGACAAACTGAATCATCAGCCTTTTGCAAGGATTGGAGGGGGGTGTTGGGCAAACAGTGATGCTCTAACACTTCCTCTCCACAGCCCCCACGACCCCTTCGAGCAGCATGCTCCATGCTCCTGAGCAAGTCTGCCTTCCCTCCCCCTGTGAGTCCCCGGCACTCGTCCCTCAACTCTGCAGCACATCACCCCCCTCTCTTGCCCTGCAGCCAGAACAAGGCAGCAGGACTGCTGCTACTCTTTGAGCTTTCCAGCACACCCAGAGTGGAATTTAACAGAGGACATCACCAGACAATCCTGAGCCCTCTGAAGAGCAAAGGAGATTGCAAGGGGAAGAGCCAGGGTGGCAGCCTGCTCAGCTTTAGCACAGGGACATCAAATGCAGCAGTGCCTTCCTCCCTGAAGCTGCCTCAAGACAGTTTGGACAAGGGAAATGCCACTCATCTTCCAGGGGCTCAGTCTACCTTTCCCCACCCTGGTACCCTTTCCACTTCCACAATTAAAACTTTCCCTTACTATTTTGCCAGGCTGATTTTTGTTGAGGCTGTTACTTCAGTGACAGCAACACCACAGTAACTTGATTTAGGTGAGTAACCGAGCAAGTACGATTGACCAGCATGCTCTCTGCCAAAAGCATTAACCAAAGACCAGAACAATAATTCAAAGTTATTAAATTGCCTGAAAGAAATTTTCTACTAGCCCTACTCATGAATCTCCACCTACAAAAGAGCACACTTAACCACTGAGTTACACAGTCCATGCACACACACACACACATGCATGGTGCAGTCTGCAGTGTTTCCTCTTGTTTGGCAATGCTTTCCGCATAGGATTTTTTCCCTGAGCTGTTCAAAGTACCAACTAAACGAACTGATCTGTTCTATAAATATACAGGTAAAACAAAAAAAGTGTTGCGGAAACTGATGGAAGCCACATGTTTACCAGAAGTTTAAACAAAAAAGACATGATTTTTCTTGCATACAGCAAAAATGCCCTGATATCATTTATTTATTTATTTTTACGTTTATCTTACTTTTAGGACAATGTTGCCAGCACACATTTTCCACACTCCTCTGACACCCTGCCACAGCCTAGAGGGAACAGCCAGCACCACGGGGAATCTCCCAGGCTCTGCCTGCAAGAACCTGTGCAGCACACACCTTCCCAGTCCCTGCAGCAAGAAGCCACCCAGGCAAACTATCTTCTCATTCTTTGCAGTGTTACCATCAGCTTTTATGGACAAACCAGCCAGGCAGATCACATCCTTTCCCACTCCCCATCACCCTTCTGTCCTCCATCCTTCCTTTCCCTGAAAGCTGCAACATTGGCATCTCCCGGTACCACAGTAACTTCAGGAACCTGAAATCCTTCTCTCTCTCTCCCCACCTCTCTTCTGTATTTAAAATGCAACCCTGGACCTTTGCTTTCACTGGCTGATGTGGTACCCCATCAATTAAAGGGAGGATCTCTTTAAGGCAGTACCTTCAGCAGCAGACAGTTAACTATCTCCTGAAGAGCAGGTAACACCGCTAACCAGCGACTTACAAACCCCAAAACAAGCACAGGGCACCAGCCGTGGCAGCACCACACCTGCAGAGGCTGAGGCCAGTGACTTCACCCAGCAACACCACGAGAACAGGAAGATTTGCTTGCTTTGCTGCAAGCTGCCACCGCAGAGAGCCGCGAACGCGCTTCGGAAAGCCATCGAAATTCGCTTACATCTATCACTGTCATTTTGGTCAGCAATGGCATCTTCCAGAGCGACAGACTTTGGCTTCTTTTCACTGTTTCCCTTCAAGTTTTCCCAGTCTGCCTGGCTGAATCTGCAGACCTCTGAGTCTTTGGTAGCTGTTTGGCCTTCTCTCTCTTTCATCTCCAACTCTGAGAAGCGCATCATTGCACGCTAGAAAGAGAATTGATATGAAAAAGAAAAGTCTTGCAATAAAAGCTACTTCATTTACCTTACCTTATATGAAAGCATTTCCAAAGAAAAATCGACTCAAAACCAAGGTTTCAGGTCGGAGTTTAACACACCTGACTTGCAAAACAGCATTCTAAGATCTTATAAGCAAATAGCCACACAATTCTTTCACATATATAGGTGTGTGTATATAT
>NW_008671782.1:0-2496 GCF_000695815.1 Acanthisitta chloris | reverse complement strand
AAGTTTGAGACAAACAGCTAAGAATACAGCCAAGCCTGAGAAAGTAAGATATAATCCTCACAGCTGTAACCGCAAGTAGGGAGAGTACCTGAATGCTATCTTTAGAGCTTAGCCAATTATAAATGATTGATACTTATATGCCTGTCATGGACTGTATAAGAAAGAGCCTGTCGGTCAATAAAGTTGGAACTTGCTTTATCACCCACACGGAGTCGGCCACTTGCTTCCCCGCGCGGAACTTTCCCTTTCCCAACAGTAATCACCTCCCGGATGCCTGCACAACTGATACTTGATGGAAGTGATTCTACAGTACCCATCTGTTGAGGCACCAGCTTTCAGCCTCTGACACCTGCAGATGTTGGAACACCAATCTCACCTAGCTTATTATATACCTAACAACCTGCCAAAGACAGACTTCCAACACTCAGCCTCTGACCTATATTATCACAACTCTTCTCCACATTTAAAAGACATTTGCATGATTGTTTGTTTCTGCCAGATAACCCAGACATCAAATGTCCCTGGCAGTCCACCAGAGCCATGGCATTGCTTATGATCCATGGGGGAATTGTTCATCTTTCTTACTTTCTCAATAAAGCTATGGTTTATAATGTGCTGTCATGTCAGACTCCATTACTGTTTGGACCACAACATCAAAGATATATGTCTTGCAAAACAAAATAAAAACATTCTGATACCTGTCAAGTTAAAAGAATACAAAAATAAAAGACAAGATGTATTCACTATATAAACAACTGAAAAATTCTTCTTTATAACAGCTGTACTTTTTAAGGAGATGTCTGATGATATCAATACTGTAATGATATTTCTTTCTTTTATGGGAAAAGTATAAGTTTAAAAGCTTTCAGAGCTCCTAGTCTTTCTTGAAAAAAAATAATATTGAAGAAAGTTGAGAATACAATCATTACTGCCCAGGGACATCTGTTTTACCTTTCTATGTCAGCCCTTCTCTTAATGAAATCAACATATATACACAGTCATGAAGAACATTAAAATGTTTTCTTTTTTAATCTAACTTTTGTAAATGAATGCTAAAACATGCATAGAACAGTGCTGGTGTGTAACTCGTAAGTTTGATGAATAACAGTAATAGCCTTTATGAAAGAAACAAGTGCAAATACTAAATTCCACTCCCTACTTTGCAAAACTGTATACAAAACACTGGGTGTTACTGCATTTCGCCTGCTTAGTTCATACATCACCATCCACTAGTTTTTTTACTTCTGCTGTTCTTTGAAATAGCAACACAAGTAGGAAATATAAGCCAATATAAATCCTATACCTTAAGTCAATGGAATGAAGTTTACTACTTTAGGGTCTGTTCTAGCAAAGACCCTATGAATTTTATTTTCATTCCCACTGTATTTGATGGCTCTGCTACACAACACTAACCATGCAAATAGTTACAATAAGAACATTTTTCTACAGTCAGCTATTCCACTTTTAGCACAAAAGAGATGTCTTCCACTGACCTTCCATGGAAGAGATCAGCTTGTGTCATATTATTTAAGGATTAGCCTTTTAATCCCTGTAGAATTTCTCATTTCATTACATGTAGTTGCATACAACTGCCAGTAGACATTTGGAAAACAACCAGGACTGGACAAGTCAGCTTGCTTTGAAAATATCTTAAAAGAACTAACAACTTTGCTGTTTAGCATGAAGTATTCAATCTATCATTATACTTTACTGGTCAAAAAATTTAATATTCAAATAAACATGTAAAAACACATACAGAGAAGCTCTCTACAAACTTGTGCATTAATCAATTTGTAAATAATATTTAAAATCAATTTTAGTGAAAGTATTTTGTCTTAAAAAGTGGTGATTTATACTGATGCTTGCTTACCTCATTGTCTGACTCCACAAGCACTTGATCATATTCACTAAGAGCTACTAGGAACATGATAGATGTGACATTTTCAAAGCAATGTATCCATTTTCTTCTTTCTGATCGTTGCCCTCCTACATCCACCATTCTGCAAAATTAACAATTATCACATCAATTCCACAAATACAGATAAACATATAAACACATATTAAACATTGAATTCAACAATTTAGTTGAAAATAAAATTTGGGTTGATTTTGTTCAAAATTTACCATCCATATTGAAGACTAATGGAATTCACTGTAAATAAACAGGTTATCATATTTGCTTTTTAGTTTGATGTGCTTTCTGAATTTGAATTATGGGCTTCAAAGCCCTCAAATTTCTGATAGTCAAAATGCTTATGTTTCTGAGCCACAATTCTAGAATGTTTTCCCTGTATATTCAGCAAAAACATGCCCACAGAATGAAGTTGGCAGACTGCCTTTCTTCCAAGAAATTACCAGTCAAAATTTCAAACTTGTTGAGGCTGTCTAATTTTAAGAATATGAAAATAATACAATCTGTATTTACTGAAGTTGCTAACAGTCAAAATAAAACCTCAAATTTGCTGGCAGAGGGCATCTATCAAAATATTTGGCTGT
>NW_008671781.1:48999-61613 GCF_000695815.1 Acanthisitta chloris | reverse complement strand
TGTGTGTGTGTGTATGTGTGTGTCCATATGCACTTACCCTGTGCTTTGCAGTCAGAGCCCTCCCAGGCTGGCGAGTTATTTGTCACTTGGGGAGAGACCATGAGGGCACAAAGAGATGGGAGCAATCTGAATGTGTAGTACTAGACATGAGCAATCACTATTCCAATGGATAGCCACAGAAATTTAGGATGAGACTCTCAGTATTTTTATTCTGTCTCTTCATTGTAAAAGTTGGAGGAAGTTTTAGTATGGTTCCCCCCCCTTTTATTTTCTTTATTTTATTTATTTAATCTAACCATGAGAGGGCTTGGGTATGGGTATGGGGAGAAAATAGGGACATTGCTGTAGAAGGGAACTGGATGTCTTGAGATCCCTTCTAGCTGTGTGGCTGTGACTTAGTGATTATTAAGGTTTTCTTCCATGTACAGATCCTGTACAGAAATGCTCATATGTAAAGCATGTCTGACAGGTACTGGCTATGCATGATTTATGGTGCATTGAACATATGCAAATAGATCATATTGATTAGAGTGTATGCACTGGAGAGGAAATAAATTCACTTACCTCCTCAGGCTGAAGTATGTTCTGAAATTTCTGATATGACATTGCATCCACATCATCATTTCTAGGGAGGAAAAAGGAGCCTATAAAGGACAACCTGGAGATGCGGTGATCCCAGCTTGCAATCATTGCTTTGCAGATAGAAATGCTTTCTAGTCATATGTTTCACTTAGATAGACATTTTCATTTGCTTACTTTAGCCGATCACCTGTGTGTGTATATGTTCTTCCATTAAGGCAAAGAAACACATACTGTGTTTTTGTTCCCGATGCCAGAAACACTGTTTTAAACCCTGATGTGCATAAACAGCTGGTGTCCAGATAAGGATCCCAGCACTGAAAAAAAACAACCCAACACTATTTCAAACTGCCATTTGTGGATGTGCCATATGCTTCTGAGCATATTCAGCAGAGGGAAGAAGATGAGTGCAGCATGCTTTCCAGGGTGTCACTTCCGTAGTACTCTGACTCAGAGGAGGAGCTCCTCTGCTGAGAAGTGCTGTCTCCCCAGATGTGCTTGGCTCCATCTGGAAAGCAAAACTCTGCTTTCCTGGGAGTCCTGTTCCTGTTGTCCTGCAGAGCTTCAGCCACCTGTCTCTGCACCCTTGTTCATGCCTCAGGTGGTGCAATACATATGTCCCAGGCTGCGAAGGTGCTGGACAATGTTACCAACACAGGCAAGTTTTATGTGTGGTGCTGCACCAGGTGCTGACCCTCCTCTGTACCAGTGGGATAGGAATGTCCTCCCTGCTGGAAAAGCTGTGCTTGTATTGGCGTCGTGGCCAAGGTCATGTCTCTTCAGCAAGTGATGTGCTGGTAAAGGGCTGAAGAGCATCCCTGGGTGAGCATCAGGCTTGTTGTAGCAGTGAAACCTACTGCTCTGCTCCTGCCCATCACTACATGTCCAGTATGTGTGCTGGTGATGGAGGATCTGAGCAGCAAGCCCTACCAGGGTCCTGCTTCCCCTTCCTTCCCCAAGTCATTTACCAGAGGGAAGCAGTCCCTCTCCTAGTGCTGCTACATAAAGGTTTTAAAAATTGTGTGTCTTTTGTCATTCCCTTTCTCTGTACATTTCTATCCAAAGGATCATTGGAAAGAAGAGGGTGAAGGGAAAAGGAGATAAGAGTATAACTCACTCAACTGTCAAGAAAGCTTTGTGCCTGCATTGGAGAGGCAGCAGGAGAGGTAGGGGATTGGTTAAGGACCTTTCCTTGGATGAAGAGGATTGAAAATTTAAATCTTTGCTGTGTAAGGAGCAGATTCTGGGTTTCTTGCATCCCACAGGAATTGTGATCTCAGGGAACTCTTTTTTCTTTTTTTTTTTCCCCCTTCCTACCTTTTAATCTTAAAAAGATTTTGGGTTCATTCTGGTACAGAACACAAAAATATTCAATGCTTTGTCAACGCTGGACCTTTATTTTATTACACCACAGTCAGTGCAAACTTCAGTGACAAGCTGTTATATGACCTTGGGCTATATTCTTACCTGAATAAATGGAAAGTGTTTCTCTTCTGAACACTTGGGTTGTATTTTATATGAAGTAAGTACCTTCTGGAGAAAACAGTAAATATGGCCGTGAACTCCTGAGATCGAGTTTCTTCATCAAACATCCACCACTTTTCCAAGGTAAAAAAAAAAACCAAAAAAAACCCCAGAAAATGCTGAAGCTTCCCTATACAAATGACAATAAAATATGATTGCCAGGCACAATTCCATCAAGTTTTACAACAATTGCTTTTGAGCTGTTAAGTATGCTGTGCTTTAGTCAAGGATCTTGTGCTTTTGTACACAAGCCTCATGTTTGGTGACATTGAACCTTCGCATGCAGATACTGATTATTCAAAAAGGGGGGGAGGAAAGAAAACATGGGAAAGCTACTTTACATTTGTACTGTGGATTGTTCCCTTTAATCTGCAATCAGAACAAAGACTCACTCAGTTTTTATTACAGTCCTCTTGGAAGCTGTTAGCTACAGTGTAAACCCCTTCGGGGTTAAAGTGTAGAAAAATTGGGAGATGCTTGTGGTTTTGACAGAGAAGTGGAAGATTCCAGTGAGAGAGGTTGGTACCTCTGTTGGAGAGTAACAGGAGACAGTGTTAAGTGAAAGATGTTAGCTCATTTACAATCACTTTAGTTCAATTTACTCACTGAGGTCACCATCCTTCAGAGTTCTGTGCAAGCTTTATGCTTTCCTGTGTGAATAGTTTTACTGAAGTCCTTAGCTTAACCATGTCATTATCTATAAGGATGAGCCAGGGGCAGGGTGATGGAGGTGATGCTATTATTAGCCAGGTATACATAATACGTACCCTGCTTGCATTGTCCAGAGCCGTGGCTGAATATCACAGCTTTCGCTTGGGAGTACTTCTGTTTTCTTTCTCAGCTTTTCCATTAGATCTCCTCTTGTGTTTCCCTCCATATTCAGCATTTTGGCATCTGCCTGTGGAATCAGGCTTCTGTGGCAGGTGACATGGTTAGTGGGTCAAGACAGCCGTGGTTTCGGCCAAAACACCTGTTGATGAGTCAGAAAAAAAGGACGCAACTGATTTTTGATTGCTGGGTTTTTCTTAAATTTTCTGTCTCTGAAGTTTTTTCTCGAGTAAGAAGAAAGGGAGAAGTCATTGCTGGATGCTATTCATGCCTGGAGAGACAACAGAGCTATGTGTTACTTAGCAGAGTGAGTGGGCACAATGCCCTGTTGCACCTTTTTATAATGCCTGTCTGTGCACTGGGGAGAGAACAATCGTCTTTCAGGTAGTCCTGTTCTTGTTGGGCTGGGCTGGAGGAAGGGCATTACTAATGCCTGCATCCCACTTCCCAACACAGCTTGAGAGGAGAACACAGCCATGGAATAAATACCGTGGGAGTCTAGGTGTCCTAGAGAGCTCAGAGGAAGGCTAGTTTGGCTCCAGAACAACAAAAGCTGTTACAGACATGTGTAAGTCCAAACTGGATGTAGGAGAGTATCTCTCTCCATAATAATTGGCACCTTCCAGACTAGGCTGACAGCTGAAGAGGTAGGACCAGGAAAGCGAGCTCCTCTGAAGCAGATTTTGTCTGAGATGCAGGAGGATTTAAATGGCAGGGCTACTTTGAATAACAAGGCATCTTTTATAGTTCCCTGTTTCTGTGTCCTAACTCTGGCTGCCAAAACACTAGTGAAGCAGTCCCATTTACCTCCCATCAGCCATTTTAGTGAGGGTGACTGTAAAAAAAACAAAAACAACCAAAAAACTAAAGCAGTGGTGCTTTAAAGCTGTTGTCTATAAGTTGTAGGACAAGTGGTGAATGTCTCTTCCTAACTGTGTCAGTCATGAGGGGCAGAGGATAAACAATTATTTTTCTTACCATGCCTCAGTTTCCCTTGATAATGTTTAACATCCATATATTTTCCCCATCCGATGTTCAGGGTACAATGATATTATTAATTAGTCCCACGTTTTATGGTACTGCTTCATATACCACATTTCAGGGGAGAGTTGCTAACAGTCGGTTCTGTACCTCTGTTAATGAGCTGCAATGTGTTGTAAGAAGGGGTTAAAACAATCCAGAAAAAAAAAATCACCTCCTTTGTAACCTTTGTTTCAAAATCTTGACAACCCAAGGATGTTTGCTTTTCTCCCTGAAGGTTAAGTTGTCCTAACAGGTGCTAATTTTGTGTTTTCTTATGGAGATCTGTCCATATTAGAAGCAACAGTCAGCAAACAAAAAAACCAATTAGAGTGCAAGGGTATTCTTCCTCCTCCTTGTTTCCACGTAGAGGCCCCAGCTATCTCTATCAGTCACCTTAAGCCATAGACTTATCCTTTCAAACGCTCTTGAGAATCTGTAGACTTGTGCCCTCTTTGGGGAAAAAAACATCCTTCTAATGTCATGGGAAAAATACTGTCATGGGCAAGTAGATGATCCATGCTAACTGGGGTTTGTCATCAGCTTTGGCAATCTGTGTAGCAGGGTTTGAGATTAATGGAGCCAAAGACTTTAAGCAAATATTGTTGGCGTGTAGTTAAACTGTCAAGAGAGCAAGAAAAAGACTTGCTCTGCAGCCACTAAATAAAGATTTGTATTCAACAAACACAGTGAACCTTTTATTAGCAATTATTTGCAGCTCACTACCTTCCAAAAAGGAAACAACTTGGTGTAACTTATTGTCAAGGGTTTATTTGCAGTTTGGGGCTTTTTTTTTTCTTCTTCTCTAGTCTGAGAGTTGAATGTGAACAGGATTGAAGCTTTGCTATCCTCACCTCTTTTAAAACTCTATGGGCCAAATCTTTGTGTCATAAATAGTTTCATTTAATTTCAGAGAGATGTGAGTCTTTGGCCAAATTTGTACAGGCTGTGAAAATAACAAATTCCCCCCTAAACCAACAAAAAACCCCCAGCAAACAAAACCCCTCACTGAAATTCTCCAAATCCAAATAATGGCTATTAATTATTACAATATGCTAACATGAGCTCCAAAATGTTTTCTTCCATGTATTCAACTATCAAGTTTGTGAGATGTAATAAACCAGAACAGCACATCAATTATAATATTTTATGATTATTTTATACTCTTGGCAAAACACATGTGCTGTTATCTCAAACCTTATTAAAGCTCAGCTGATTAGAGGTTGAAGTTTTTACATAAGTTATTGATGTTGCTTCTTTTATTCAAACATTTTCATAACAAACTAGCTGGGAAAATATTTTTCTTGGCCAGAGTCTTAAGATGAGAGACTTACATTGTAGGTAAGAGTATGCAACTGTTTGTTTGGATTAAGAATGCTGAACAAACAGCTCTCTGCATCTGTCTTTGAAACAGTTTTGTAGCACAACACATTTACAGTTTCTAAAATGAGACCAATATCTTGTGCTCAGAAAATGGGCTATTTAAAAAGGATCTGTATAGGTTGCTTGTGACTATCAGAATCCTTGGTTATACAGTGGTTTACCTGCTCTTTCGCTCCTCTTTCATCGATGTTTATGCTATATCTATTGCCTTAAAATCCAGTGATACTGGTCTCTGCCTGAAGAATTAGATTATTCTCTCCAGTATAAAAGGAAATGCTTTCTTTGGCTATACTGTGGTGCAGGAAGGAGATGCATGCTTGCATATTGGTGCAGCAATGCATTTAAGTCACTCAGTGAGTTCCAGAGCAGCAAGATGAAACATTATGTGGGTGAGATAAAATAATATAAAAAACATAGGGATTGCAACTTAACTCCATCTCCAGGCACCTTTTCTGCTCCTCTCCTCTGGCTCCCTCAGCAGCCTGGTGAAGTATCTGCATCTTAAGCAGAAGAGTACTGCAGGTAGCTTAGATGACTCATGTGGTGGTCTGGAAGCCCAGAGTAGTCCAGGTATACCATTTTAGACCTCCCAGTATGTGTGAGAGGAGTCCCATCTCCAGTTGTGCTGCTTGTACCACTGCGGGTTGGTTTGTTTGGTTTTCTACACCTCTGCCTCCCTGTTCCTCTTTATATAGTAGGAGTAAGAGGACACTTAACCTGCTTTATATAGGTGATTGGAAAACAAGAGTTTAGAGGTGTCAGCTAGCTTTTCTAAAGATGTGCAAGCAGCTTGTGACAAAAGGGAATTGGATCTAGGTCTCCCGAACTTCTAGACCACCTTCTCAGGAGTGCTTGGGCAGTTGGTAGCACAGAAAAAAGCAAAAGAAAACTGTTGGAAAACTTTGGTGGTTGGAGAGGTACAAGAGTTGGAATCAAAGCTTTGCAAGGAAAGGCACTCTTCATGTGAACAGAATTTAGAAAACTCTGTGTGCTCAAAGCTTGTTTTCTTTAGCTGTATCAGCTGATCCAGGAAAAGATTGTTGTTTAAAAACTTCGTCCCTCTATTTTGAGACCATCATAGCTACAACAACACTACTCACTGGGAGAAAGTACTCACTGGAGAATTATTTTTGGGCCAGTATCTAGATTTCTGCTTCTACCTTTGAATGATTCTCCAGATTCTGGGGAGGAAGTTTGAAGGCAGTTTATTACAGAAATGCCACTTAATTTTCTGTTGCCCTTTTGACACAGAAAATGCATATCTGATGGAGGTTATTTGTTTTCACTTGCCATGTGCCAAGAAAGTTTATACGTTGCAAGTATTACTAATCTAAACAACACAGGCTAATTGGTGTCCCTGTAAAAACAGAACAACATGGTTGTTTGAAGGATTGTCATGTGTTCTGGACTGGAAATGTTTAAATGTCAAAAAGATTCAGTGTCTGTGATTGAACTTTCATCTATCTTCTGAGTTTATAGCTATCAGAAGCCCTTCATCTCTGTGTCATCTTCAAGCATGACTTAATGCAATGAGTTGGAATCTGTATATTTAAAGGATTCCTTTTTAATAGACAAAAGGTCTTTGTATAGAGACATTAATGATCTTGGTCACATGTGTAGTGATTTGTATTGACAAAATGATGGAGGATATTTGAAGAGAGTTTCTTAACACTTCAAAGGGAAGTCACAACAGCACAAGTGAAGAAAGACAAATGGCTGTTGGGAACAGTCTCCTACAACACATGATGTGCTGTGTATTAAACATGTCCTTGTAAGGAGTTGAACACTGTGGAAGTTACCATGTGTCAGCTTCTCCACAGTAACATGCTTAACAGCTAATAGATCTGCTGTCAGTACCTTGATGGAGCACAGATTAACTTTGTAGTAGTCAAACGACTTGACTATACCAATATGTTATCTCTGAGCCCTTTAGGTCCTTGAGGTGGTGCAATATCCTGCCTATGGCTGTACTAACACCAGAATAAAAGTGTTCCTCTTCACATGGGCAGTTGTCAGCCAGGAGCAGAAGTAGCTGCACTGCAATAACATATCACTAAGCCAAGCAGTGACCCAGACACATGTGGGAGCTGTGCTCCAGACTTGTGTTATATGCTGCTGGGCATGAAAAACACATCTGAACATAAATACTAGGTCATTTCACTTCCCTCTGTGCCACTGGCCACAGAAACCAGTATACACAAATCCCATTAGCCAAAGAGGCACAGAAAAAGCTTCTGCACACAGAATGCTTCTTGTGCCATATCTTGAGCCCCTTGGAAAGCCTGGGCAGCTAAGGTCCAATGGCACAAGGAAGCACAGTCCTGTTGTGCATGCACAATGTATCTGGAGATTTTGGTGTAATAGGCAACACTTATAGAACAGACCTTTCTGAATGTGTGACATGGCAACTAGAGATGTCCAAAAAGTCTAGAAACCCCCAAGGAACACTATGAAGGCTTGGGCAGCAGCAATGGTAATCCCTGCAGATAGCTCTTCTTCTGGATTCTTTTCCTTTATCATAGGATTTTCCCCTTGACAATGGAAGATGATCATGGTTCTTATTGTTGTCTTGCTGCCATCTTCCCTAAGCGCTCTCCTAAAGAAGAAGAGCAATAGCATCAGAAATGTTCTGGGAAATGTCTGAAGGTGCAACTGGATGGCTGGATCACATAAAAGGCTGAATGGAATCAGAAAAAATGGTTTGTGTAAGTTTACCTTCCAGGAAAAGATGCTTCTGAGGCATTTGCGTCCTGACCACTGCAATTCAGACAGTGAAATGAAGGATTCTGGTCTTAAGCACTGGCCAGGGCTCCTGGAGGGCTCAAGCTCATGTGCTGGACTCATCTCTAATTGCACTGAAGACCTTTGCTTATCAGCTATTTCTGAAGCTCTTTTTCAAGTTCAAGAGTGTGTGAAACCACTTGTGAAACTGTCATGTGTTTTTGTATCTTGAGGAGCTGTGATGAAGCTCACTTTGAACTGGGTGAAGTTTGGTTGCAGCTGTAGCTGTGAATAGCTGTGAGCTTCTCTCCACCAGCAGGGATGCTGGGTGGAGGTACAATCATGGCTGGATTCAGGGAACCCCTCTGACAGTGCCTTGCTGTACATAGGGGCATCAGCTTCTGCAGAAAGGACTGACTCAGGGTGGTGGGAGAGTGGAGAGAAGTAGGTTTTGGTGTTCCCAGCAGAAGCTTACATCACATAAGCTATTTCCTCTTCAGCCTATCTCAGGACACTCCTTGTTGACATACGTGTTTCCATTTACACTGCAGTATGTTTGCCAGAGGGCAATTGCTCCTTTAACCCCAACCCTTCTCTTTATGCCTTCTTTGTTTGCTCATTTTAACCCTGTTGCCTTTATCACTGCCCATCCCTCCCCTTCTCTCTCCTCCACCTCTGATTCTTATTTCTTAATCTGCCTTGCTTTTTCATCCTTCATTTTGTTCCCCCATTTCCTCCCTCCCTCTGAATTTGCCCACTATCTGTCCCCTCCACTTGACTGCTTTTTTCCATCTTTCCCCCTCATCCTTTCTCTTGTCTCTTGTTCTTTTTTTTCCTTCCATTCACAGTGGGTTAAAGGTCATTCTCACATAGAAAGAGATGCCCTCTTTGGTGTCATGTCTCTGGTTTCATTTCATCATATTTGAGGTTCCAGGAGCCTTAAATATCCTTTTTTTATTTTTTGTATTCTTCACCTCGCAGGATTGCCCAGAGGTAGCAGGTAGCCTCCATCCAAATTTCAAAACCAACCTCCAAAATGGGCAATTTTCAGGCCTGTGTTCACACCAGTATAGCATGTCAGAATTTGGTGGAGCTATGCCAGTCACACCACTTAAAGACCTAGCTCAGGACTGAGTTACTTCCCTTGTTGAAAGAAGTGGTTTGCAGCATTTGCAACATTTTCCTGGATTGTGTATACGCTTTGAGTTTGATTTTCAGCATTTCCTATTTTCAATTACTTTGACCGAGCTTGGAACGAGTTCCCAGTCTCGTATAATAATGCCTTTTGTATCTCCACTTGGCGCTCTAAGCCAAATCTGTGCAAAGAATCATTGCTGGTGGAACAGCATTGCAGAGAGGAATGGCTTTTCATAAAAGTTTTTAAATATATATATATATGTGTTGGCAAATGCTGCGTAAATGTTATAGCTTATCCTGGCAAAACAGCACTTTTGCTGTTATAGTGGATTTCCTTAGGGAAACTAGTATAAATTATCCCAGCGGAAGCATCCTCTTTGCTGGTTGTGAGGAAGGTAGGTCTGAGAGCGGTGCCAATAAGGCATTACTAACACAGTTTCAGCCTTGGAACTGGCTTGGCATTGTTCAAACTTGTGCTGAGGAGGTTAGTGTTCTTAAAATTTGACCTAGAGCATCTGTGTAACTTTATACATGTGCATTATTTCATAATGGCAAAACTTTTTATTAGCGTCTTTTCAGGGGAAAAAAAATTCCTGTGAGTAAATATCAGGAAAGGAGCCAAGACTAGGTTTAATGATGACCCAGGATCTTTTTTCACTCCTTCCCCATGACTAGGAATTTAGGGATCAGTATCACCCCTTGCTCCAAAAGATGCTTTGGTGCCAGTTGCCTTTGCGCTGCTGGACTTGTATTTCAAAGGCTTCATCACATTCATGAGTTTTAGAAAATCATGTTTGAAAAGAGGTGAATGGGAGATTCTGCTTTCATGTGGCTCTGGGATCCGAGGACTGGTGGAACATTTCCATGTGCTATGGAGCTGGTTGCTTTGCTGCGTGGAGGATTTGTTGTAGCGTAAGAATTGCTCCCCATGGGTTATGGCTGTAGAGGTCAAAGTCATCATCCATTTTGGAAGGTGGGGTTTGAGCTTGCATGTGCCCTGGGTTTGTACTTTGGACCCCAATCTGCTAGTTGTTGTATGAGAGTTATGTTAAGCCCAAGTAAAAATAATTTGAGCTGCAGCGTACAAGCTCATTGTGTCTTAATAAGGAAAACAACACCACATTCACTCATCACACTTTGAAAGTAAAGCTGTAATGTCATAAAAGGGAAGTTTTATTGTTTTCAGAGAACATAAAAGCCCTTGGAACAAAGTCAGAAGGGTATTTTGATGAATAAGGTCAAAGTCTGGTGTACATAAAGTGAGCATTGTACAGTGTTATAGGTTGCACTGAGTGTCAGCAAGTTACCAGAAGCTCTGATCCTGTCAACACTCATATGTGTGCATGAGTTTACCCTTGTAAATACCCTCATTCAAGTACAACTGTAGTAAAGTTATGCTAAAATTTAAGTGTCGTAAGAATCAACATTTTTGTAATGAAATGCTAAGGAACTGACATTTTGAAATAGCAAATTGTCCTCAAAGAGATAATTTCCGATTACACTAAATTTTCAAAATTCTGAAAGCTTTTCTTTAGATAATCCAAAGCATTTCATCCTGATGTTAATGTGTTGGGGTTTTTTTAATAACATCCAATAATAATTTGAAATAACAAATATTGTAACTGTAAAACAAAAATATGTAAGGACATACTAGAAATGCTTTCTTTGGATTTTTTCCCATTTGGTAAGATTTCTATATAAATCACCAAATGTGCAGAGAAAGACTTAACTTTGACACAAATGTCCTTTTTCAATACCTTTATGATGAGTTCCAGTATTCAGGATAACCAGAAAGCTACTTTTCTGACCAAAAAATATGTAATGGTAAAATTGTTTTCAAACTCTTTCTAGAAGGGATAGAATTATTTTCTTTAAATACTTTTAAAACTGCTTTCTGTATTTTGCTAAAAGCAAACCAGTATGGAAACCTTCCCCAGTATGTCTTAAAACTTGGAGATTTGGAGTGTACAAAATCTTTCTGTAGCTATTTTTGCATCTTTTTTCAAAGTTATTTTGAAATTAAAAAAGTAAAATAGCAGTTCTGTGGAAGGGGAGGCAATTCAGGCACAAGAAAATACTGTTTGTTGATGAAAGGACAAAAAGAAAAGCCTTTAATTGCCCAAATTTCAGCAGAGGCCAATATCCAAACCTTTAAAATGTGTAAGTCAAGTCCACTCTGTGGGCTGTAGCTGGTGGAGGGTGAGGTGGATCTCTCTGTACCTCTGTTGCATTGGGGTGGCTGGTCCCCTTTGTGCTGGGTGACATGCAGCTCCATGTCCCCAGCAGTTATAGTTATTCCTGCCCTTTAAATATGCAGCAGTACTTAACTTATCATATTCCACCATGGCCCTGATTTTCTGGTCAAAGAAAGGATGACCCTGGGTAGTGATCTCTCTATCCAGGGGACCTGAGAGGTGCAACAGGAGGAGAACGGGACACGTGGAGGCTGGCAGCCCTGCTCCTTGCCAGCTCCATCTCAGCTGTTTGAAGCTTTAAACCATTAGGATAATGACTCTGAAGGGTGGAATAAAAGGTGGCAAGGAAATCTTGTTGAAACAAATAAGATTTTTCTTCTTTTCTTTTTTCCTCCTCTCCACATGAGAGAAGGCAGACTATGACTTACAATGAGTGGTGTGACTCACTACGACAAAAAAAACCCCACCAAGCCACAGCGTGTTTGCTCGTGCAATAGCTGTGTTGCTGCCCTCCTCCATCCCTTCCCTGTTTTGCACCCGAGCCCACATGGCAGGCATTATGCAGATCTATTCTTAAACTGTTCCTGCTTTCTGTTTGGTACCAGCTGCAGGGGAGCAGTGTCACGCGAGCAAAGGCAGGACATTTGGTGGCTCTGCCAGCCATGCCCAGCCTGGTTGCCACACAGTCTGGCACCAAATCTGGAGGCAACATCATCCACCAGATTTCTCAGCTCTGCCCAAATGGGGTGTCTGCATTTGTCCCTGGGTGGAGGAAAAGAAGGAAAGAAAAAGAAAGGATCAAAGTGTTAACTGCAAAACATCTTGTGGTGCCAGGTGGAAATGAAAGCAGGGTGATCAGTGAAAAAATCGATGGGGATGTAACTGAAGTGCGTTTTCCAACAGCTCATTGGAATAATGAGGAACCCACAAAGGACATGGGAGATGCGAACAAGCTTTGTTGCTCTGTCATTATTTTTAGGAGCAATGTGATATTGCTGAGGACTGGGTTAATAACATCTAATTGCTGGCTTTACTCTTGCTTTCCTCTCCTTTTTTTCTTTCCCCCCCCCCCCCCTCCTTTTCCTTGAATGGTTTTATGGGATATGGACTTAGAAATGTTGTGGCAAAGTGTCATTTCCTGTTTTATTGGAATGACTCAAGTCTGTGTGCTGTGGTGGAGGTCAGGAGCACGTTTATGAAGTTTGCACTGTGGTTAATCAGTAGAGG
>NW_008671781.1:9184-48983 GCF_000695815.1 Acanthisitta chloris | reverse complement strand
GGGGGGGGGGGGGGGAGGCATGGAACAAACTCTCCATATAGTTGCCTGGACCATGTTGTTCCCACACAAGCTTGATCCTGAAACGATGACCAGTGAATTAGCCTCTGACTCCTCCCAAGGCTCCAGATCCCTGTGCACTGCTGTGTTCAGGCACTGCAGAGGTTGCAAACCTGTTAGCATGTAGTTTATTGGAACCCTGAGATTTTGGACTACAGAGAGGTCTGGACAATCAGCTGGTTTTGCTTCTTTGCCCAGGCCACTTGACATTTGGAAAATGCTTTTCTGCCTGTGGTCAGTTTTCCTTCCTGCTCTGGGTTTGCCTTTGTCAGGCTGCACCATAGGCTGCTGGTCCCAGGTCCCTGGACCGCATCAGGTGTCAGGACCTTCTTCTCGTGGGCTGTGTCCTGGTTGTTCAGGCCCAATACAGAGGCAGCAGTTGGGCAGTCACAGATTCAGGACAGAGCAAGTGGAAAGGAAAAGTGCTTTTATGATTGATGGTAATGCAATAAAACAAAATTGTGGTTTCTAACTAGTTGAGATCACTGTTTCAATAAAATCTCCATATTATTATACTAGTTGATAAAATTCATTTTTTATTTTATTTTTTGTTCATTATCTTAAGGCCAACTTTTTGACTTTTTTATGGCCTTGATTTAGCTGTCTGGTTTCCTGGGTCTGCAGAGAGACTCAGCTGTCATCAAAAAGCTCTTGATTCCTCATGGGTTTGCACTTGCTGACCTAATGTGAGGCTCAGGAACTGTGTTTGCAAGGATCTGTAGTCACAGAATCATAGAATCAACTGGGTTGGAAGAGACCTCAAAGATCATAGAGTCCAACCCCACCATTGTTACTAGACCATGGCACTAAGTGGCCAGCTCACCCCCAAGTCCATCATTCCCTTTCTGAACTTCCACAGCAGTGTTGAAGGACTCCATGAGAAAAGTATGGCCATTCGTGGCTGTTGGGTAGACCTACTAACAGGGACCCAGAAAGGGAAATATTCAACCACACAGTCAATTGAAGCATGAAGCTGCTCAGAAAAGAATCCAAAATGTTTAAATTTGGTGGAGATGAACAGGAGAAAATGTCAGCAGAATTATCAGGAAGAAACAGGGCTTTCCACAAACTGAAATAAAAGGTTTATTAAATTAGAAAGGCTTTCCAGTTTTGGCCTTGTGGTTTTTCAAGAGACTTGTGTATATGAAAGCTGAGGCACAAAATCTTATGCTCATTTTATATGATCTCACTTGGCCTGAATCTGTATAATTTAAAGCTCAAGGTGAAAAATCAATTTTTGTTGTATTTCAATGTCCTGCTTCTTCTAGAAAAATTCAAAGTACAGGTGAAAAAAAGAGCCTCTGGCAGTCCAGTTGTTCAAATCCGATCTGGGTGATACCCATGGAAAATCCAGAATAGAGTCATAAAATTTGTTAATACCTATCAAAAGAGTATAAGTGCAGAGATGTGCTCTTTCTAATAAAATACATCAAGTAGAAAATTTTACAGTGAAGAGGAAGCAAGCACCCAGTTTAATTTGATAGCTACCTATCTATATGGGTTAAAGAACTTACCATCATAACTTGGGGTAGCAACATGTGGTACTTAAGGCCAGGAGTCAATACTTTATTTTGACCTGCTGCATAATCTGATGGTGTTGGACAAAATAGCCACTACAGCTTTCTTCAGGCTGTGTGGTCAGAGAGATGGGCACTGGGTGTTTCACAGGTGGATGGGATGGGATGTCCAGCCCCATGTTAGGCTTCCTCATGCTCTTCAGAACAATGCTGCAGGCAATGAATACATCAGAGACTGCAGGTTTGGGAAGCAGCAGAGAAGGGTCATCTGAAGGGATGTGGATGGAGAGAGTGATGTGGAAAAGGCAGGGAGATATTTGGACCAGCAGAAAGTCAACAAAGCTGATGCTAGCTTAACTGTGTCACAATTCCTTTGAGATAAACTGTTAGTGGAGTAGAGACAGTGTTTGCCTGCTGCAACCCTGCAGTTTTCCTCATCCTTTTATGCCATATTTGATTTATAGAGGCACTTAGTGGCCAGATGTGAGAGTATAAGCATCAGTCAGGGGACACTAATATAGTCTCTTCTTGATCTGTTTCTAATGAATGCTCAAGTATTTAGTCTCACTTTCTTAGCTGTATATTGTTAATGTGGGTTAAATAAATCAGTAACTGGTCAACAGAGGTGTTCAGAGGAAGCCTGAAAGAGTAAAAAGCAACCAATGTTCAAGTCATGTTAAGAGTGGGATGAAACCATCAAAAGGAAGGAAATTAAAACTGAAAGCAATCTTAACTCGTGCAATTAGAGATGGAGGACCTGGAAACACAATATGTCTGAAAGTGACCTTAAGGTGATAGTGAACACCAGATGAAATCCAAGTTCTTAATACAATGCCAAAGGCAGGGAACAAAATAGCTGTTTTAAGACCTCCCAGCACTAAGCTTGTGTATGCATGAGTACAATGAGCACTGACATCTTGGTGCTGTACAAAGATACCAACAAGTCGGGTTTTGGAGAGCAGATCGTGTTAAAAGAGCTCAAAGGACTGAACCATGGGGAAAGCAAAGTAGTAGTGCTTATGAAGAGAATTAATGTCAGAGGGACAATTGCTGCCATTGAAAAACACTGGATGAATTGTAAACAAAGGAATAAAAGGAATCATTAAAGGTGAATTTGGTTCAGGTTTAAGGAATGAAAATCCTATGGATGCAGCTATATAAAAGGATAAAGACAAATCTTTTGGGGCATGCAGCAGCATAAGCAGTAGATGAATTTGAACTAGTGGCACTCTCTGAAGCTCAGGCTTGCATCCAAGATCTAATTTGTGTACTGCTCCCTGGTCATTCTGTACAATGGACCTGAAGAGAAATGCCAGCCTTTGGGGAAAATCCAGATCACTTCCAGATTTGGGTGTGTGTGTTACAATTCTGGGATCATATCTGTTTTGAAAAACAAAGAATGTTGGCATAGAGTGACTATGGGGATGCTGTGATGGCAGATGGGCACCAGAATGGGAGCACTAACATGGGAAGAAAACACAGGGTATGGACTATGTGAAATATTCTCTGACTACTCAGCTTATGGTAGGTGGTCCAGGTTTCTTCACTCCTCTGGGCACAGTTGAGTCTCCCAGAAAAAAAATTTTTTTAAATTGTTTGTGTCTTTAATAACTAAGCCACCCTTGGTGGTACATGAGGGAGAGCATGCATTTTAAATTACAGGAAAAAAAGAAGTAGTTCACAATCTTATCCCAGTTTGTAAACCCACCAGAGTGTCTGAGAGCCTTGAACAGCCTCCAGCACCACGATGTTTGCCTATCCCAACTTTGTCTCATTATTTTCCTTTCCCTGCACCTCTGTGCGTCTGGAGCCCAGCTGAGAATGAAATGAGCAGCGCCAAAGGACTGTGAGAAAGACGATTTGTGTGGTAAACCCAGCACAGCCAGAAGCAGGAAGTACCAGATTTATCATGGGAAATCCTCTTCATGTTAGATGTTTCCAGCCTACTTCTCCAGGCTTAAACTATCTCAGTGCTGCATGTAGGCCTTGGTTCAACAGGGATGCTCAGCATTTGCCAGACTTGAAATGCATGAAGTTAATTAGCACCCTGTTAAATCAGGGCTCTGTCACTGTGTCAGACAATCCCCATTGACTCAGAGCTGCTTGAAAGTTTCCTGTCTCCTGGGATAGTATAATAAGGCTACAGAGGGAGTTTAAGTTACTCAAGGTGGGGTTGGATTCCCCATGCTCCCCTTTGGATATGTCCTGCTCTGTCCCACTCCTGCTCTGGTCCTACGTCAGACATGTGACTTTGGGGGTGCAGGCCACATTCTGAGGATCAGGTTCTCTGCCATGGCAGCTCTGCAGTCAATCACATCCTCTCTGAGAGTGGTCCTCACTTTTTCCATCACATCCAGACTTAGAAGCCTGCTAACTTGCTGCCTCGTGCTAGTGAGTAGTGCTGCATCAGTGGTGCCTTCAAGCATAGAGCCAGGCCGTGGACAATATCCGTGTGACCACTTTCTTTGCTGTTGCGGAGAAAGAGAAGCTCAGTCCTCCTTCCCTGTTTTCTGCTCTGGCTGCCCTTGGCCCCGGAGATGAACTCAAAGCTCTTAGAAACTTTCTGTATGTGCAGCCCTTGGCAATAAGGAGTTGCACAGCTTCACTATGCACTGTGTGGAGAATGATGTTTGTCTGTTTTCCCTTTATTCTGCTTCCTGCTGGGTCTCTTTTATGATTATTAAGTAGGAAGAGATAGTTCAATCGTTCCCTATGTGCTTTCTATATGCTACTCAGGATTTATGTGCCTCTCCCATCAAAGCCCACCCATTTGCCTTTGTGCTTCAGGGTACCTTCCTTTCTCTGGAGGAGCTTCCATCACTGCTGCACTGGTCTGAATTGTATGCAAATTAACACTAATCATGAGGAATAAACCAACCAACAGCTAGCACATAGCAGGGTGCCATGAATGATTTATAATTATTTCCTCCTAAAACTACTTGACATTTGACATTACTTGAAGTCTGTTTGCTGTGCTTGAATCAGGCAGAAACAGATCTCCCGTTGAACATAATGGGGGTCATTCCAGTAAGCAAAACTGTATGTACTGTCTATGGCTACAGTATAATTTTATTGATTTAAAGTGTTTTAAGTAAAGGCATGATTTCAAGCCTGGAGATAAAGGTGGCTCATTGGTGTAATTGCACAGTAATCTTGTTCAGTGCCCCAAATAACACTGTGATGTCTCCTAATTTATGGACAGCGTGTGCATGAAGTGATTAGAGGTCTGGGATGATGAGGCTGCAGTATGGAGGGCATGAATGAGTGGGAGGAGATGACAGAGTCCTAGGCAGAGGCACTCCATGAGGGCAGCCAGCTCTGCTTTGCACTTAGCCAATGTTCTGCTTGCGTCCCCCACTCGTCACAGGGGAGCAGAGGTCAAAAGTGAGGACTAAGAGGTATGCAGCTTGGATGTGAGTCTCTGGGGAGGTTTCACAGAAATTTTGGGAGTGCCTAGAACTGAAGTTTTTGAGTCAGGCTTATTTCCAGGCTCTTCTGTTTATAACATAGCAGTCTGTTTTTGTTACAGATGATGCATACCTTCTTTGCTGTATCTGCCCTTCATGCCAAAATGAAAACAAAGGGAGGCAGAAGGTTCTTGCAAGTGTTGCACTATGATGATTGTTTCTTAAGCTTCCTTAAGCTTTGATGATTGTTTATTCAAATTAAGGACTTTTGCAGCATTGCTCCTCAAAGCATACAGCTGTCTTGAGCCTCTGGGAATGGATGTACTCTATCTTTTGGGAGCAAAGCAACTCATCACACTGGCCATAGGACTCATGGCTGTGAGATCCCAGCTCTGGGAGAGGCAACAGAGGAAAAGCACTGAAGGACAGTATTGCAGTCTTGTTGGGCCAAGAAATTTTCAACTACATGGGCTGAGTGTAAGGGGACCCAACACAGCAGGTTGACAATGCTGAGCAGGAGTAAGATGGCCTATGACCCTGACTTTCCATACCGTTATGTTGTGCTTTGATTCTATAGTGACTATTAAAAAAAAAGTGAGAAGTGATAGATTACAGTAGAATGCATGCAAATCTCTAGTGTTATTTTAGCAAGTTAATATGTGCCTAGCACATCCCAGAGGGATGCCAGTGGCTTCCATGGAATTTTACTGGAAATGAACTGGGTACATCTGGTCAGGGAGGGAAGCCTCAGGCTGCCAGCAAACTTTTGCTCCCTCTCTGATTATTTTATTTAGATACATATATGCATGTACATATATACAGTAATTTAAGGCTTTTTCAAAAGGTTTTGAAAGAAAACAGAAGCTTTGCTGCCTTGCAACTGAGGTAGGGAAGCTGAGCTGAGTCTTCTCTAATATGACTGTAAGGCTGGCTCAGGAGAATAATCAGGGACTGATTATCATAATTTCATTGTCAGACTTTCACACTACAGGCTGGGGTATCTTGAGGACTCTATCCTGGATTTGTTACTCTATAATTCTTTCCTTACCACCTGGGATGGTGGAAGGAGAACATATCTATTGATTTTGAAATAGTCCCTGAAGAGCTGCTGAGGCCAGAGTTAAGGCATCTTAAGAGTGGCAAAACATGACCTGAGAGGCAGAATTTTGGTAAAGACAAGGTCAAGGTTCGATAGGAGAAATCAGCCGAATGAGGAAACCCTAGACATTAGCTCTGCAGAAAATCTTCTGGGATTGAGAGTTAAGTAAAAAGCTAGGTGCAAGTCAGCTAAGGTGCACAGATGCAAAAAAGAACTCCAAAAAACCAAGAAGCTAATAGACTGGTGGGTCATGCAAGTGTCATATCAGGCACATGAAGGGAGCCTTCTGTTGGTTTGTGTGCAGTGAAGACCTTTCAAGAAGGTCCATAATAACACCACTGCATGGAGGCCAAGACCACAGGGCTTGTGTGGAATGGCTGAAGGAAATGGATTGTTCAGTTTAGAGAGGAAAAACAAATAAAAGCAAGATATTCTCTAACTATTCTAGTATGTTGACATTGCCTTACTGGCAAGAAATAATATGTTGTCCACATTCATTAGTGTTTAGACAGAGGATAATGGATTCAAATGCAGTCAGGGAAGCTAGTGGAGCCTTTCATTAGGTTGTGATGGGTCATGTTACCTGTTCAGCAAGAAACCTCTTGGCTTCTAGGGTTAGGAGGTGTCAACGTATCTGTCTGTATGGGTCTGCTTGCTGCCTGCCACGTCATGGGTAGGAAAGCAAGGATTCTCTCTCTGCCAAGGAACTGGGCTATAGGTTGTTGGATAGTTGTTCTACTTGGTGCTTTATAGATGTGTCAGAGCTAGCTGAATGTGGAAGTCTTGTGCACTGTGGGTGACTTAGCACCACATCGCACAGCATCTGCTCAGCCCCAAGCATAGACAGAACATGCTTCCATTTGCCTGGAAATGACTGTGAAGACACAATACTACCATCTCAAATGGCAGTTGCTTGCATGCACCACCCATGTGAAAGAAGGGGGATGTGCCTTGATGGAATTTGTCCTGCAATGGATTTGGAACCCAACTTTATTGGTTGATCTGGACCACAGGGCCATAACCCTTTCCTGATGAGAACATCCCTGCTATGAAAGTCTAGAACCAATGCAGCCTTTTCCCTCTCATTTTTTTTGTGACAGTGATGAGACAGTAAAAGCAGTCCTTTCTGAGGGACTTGACTTTATAACATGTTGGCTTTGGAAGATTTTTGGGACCTGACTAGTCAGAAATAGAAAGAAAAGCCTCTAGAGTGGCATGTGGGGCATGTGAAAATGTCCATCAATTCCTCTCCACTTGGGTGTGTGCTTCAAGGGCAAGGATGACTGTGGTAAAAGCATAATTGATTATGAGGGCTTAATTGCTTTTGAAATGACCACAATCTTTTTATTACCATAGCAAAACGTGCTTTGGACTTCACTGTGGCCAGTGTTTAGATTGAGGCAGACCACAGGAGGAAGAGAGCATGACCTTGCTACTCAGTTCCCCACGCTCCTGTCTAAAAACAGATAGACAAAAAAAGAAAAAAAGAAACTGTCCACATATTCAAGTCCTCAGAGCTGTCCAAGCTGCATCTTGCTGTATCTGGGATCTTGTGCTACTAAGTTTGTGGAGCAGGGGATTTGCATTTCCTCATTCATCTACACAGTCTGGAGGCTGCTCACTGACCATTTTTTATCCTCTGAGAATTTTCTTGCCCACGTCTTCAAGATGTAGGAAGCTCTTTAACTTATTTCAGTCAGAGGCCGAACCAAAGGAAAGCCTTCACACCTAACAGTTGAGGCTGGAGAGCCCATCTGAAGATCATCAAGTCAATGCCCAGGACATTGCCCCGATGGGTGTTGAGTATCTCCAGGAATGGGGACTCTGCAGTCTTTCTCGTCAGCCTGTTTCAGTGCCTTACCACCCTCAATGTAAAAAAGGATTTTGTTTCTCTTTGGATTTAATTGAAGAGGGTGAAATGTGGACTCTCGTTTTGGCTCATAGAGCTCCGTGCTGTCCGGATTGCATAACTTGGTTTCTCTTAGAGGAGGCCAAATTGAAAGTGACAATCTTAGACTTCTGTGGCTGATGTTAATGCCTGAAATCTGGCTCCCTGGGACACAGGTTTTGACTTACCTCATGCATTTCAGGCGTCTCACATTCCTTGTTCTCTGATGCCTCTATCCTCCACTGGGCCAGCTTCACAGACAGCTCCTTTACAGAACTGTTCCCATTTCACCTCACCTGAAGGATGGGCCAGTTTTTTTATGAGCGTACAACAAATCTCTATGTGGTGGAGTGTATTCGTAGGCCCTACCCAAACCTTTTGTGTTGCTTAGAATGAATTTTCTCCTTGACTTACTCCCTTTTTCTCTGTCGTGCTCTAGGGAATTCAGTGGGACTTGTGGTAAGGGAACGGTGAGTGGAGCCTGGATACAGCGAGTTGCACTTGTGAAATATCTCCATTTTAATCCACATGTTTGTTCCAGCTAGACTATTTTCACAGCTGCTTAAGGGAGAAAAAAGGGACACTAACAAATCTTGTGAGAGACCTCTTCAGTTTCTCATTTCCAAACATCCTTGAAAAAGAAATCACATCCACTTACTTACACAAATGCCCCAAATAGACTTTTCTGTAAACTGAGGGAGAAAAAAAAATTGAGTCTCTAGTCGGAATTTAATTCAACAAAGGGTTGAACCCTCCCAGCATTGGAGCTGTTCCACATTTGCATCCGTTGAGGATGTGACCCCCAGCCCTCAGCCCTAACTGAACTTTCTCAGTAGTTTTATACAGCAATAGGACACACAAGCTAAAAAATAAATGTAGACTTCAATGGGAAGCATTTACAAATCTGTATTGTTTCCATAGTTTCACTGCAACTATAATTCTAACCCTAATGATAAAAGCTATAGTATTACTAAGATACAGGGCCTTTTTTCTCCCCCTTTTTCTGGTCTTGGGTGGTCCAGAATGTGCAGTAATTCATGTTCTCAGCTGGGTTTCCACCACATTTCTGATTGACCTGATTACTTTCCCAATGACAGAATCCAAAATTGAAACCACATCAGAACTCACTGGAGTTGGTTCTGTTTTTGATGTTCCTGGAGCTTCTCTCGTGGCTCGGCAGGATATATGTCTTCATGAGCTTTTTTTCACCCTGTCTTTTTTTTCTTTTTTTCCTCATGGTGGGCTTACATTTGGGACATGAACTGTTTAGGGAAGTCCTGGAGCAGGGGCAACAAAGGAAGGGAGTATTCAATAACAACATTATATTTCAGGACCTAATTCTGGACATTAGCATGCATGGCTTGAGAGGGATATGCAGAGAAAAGTGCTTTTTCTGCAGGAAAAAGGATCTCTCATGATATTTTATGTGTTGCACTGATCCCTAAATTCCTTGCTTCTCCCAGTCCTCTGGAAGCATAAGCACATATTAAGGGTGTCAAGAACTTCGGTTTTTGTCATCTTTGCTGTAAAAGAAGAAACTGGGACAAGCTGAGCTGAATTTATTATAGGGAAGAGTACTTATGATGGCATTGGGAAGGTTCCTCTGAAAGTTGTGGTGCCTCATTGGAATTCTGAATCTGAATGTAATTGACTGGGGAGATTTGTTTAGGCTCTTTTCCTTCCTGTCCCAGCATCTTATGGCTACCCCTGGCAGAGCAAAGGAACAGAGCAAAGAGTAACAGGCTCTTCCCTCATACTGGGACTAGGTTCCCTCCTCTTTCTCTCACTCCCAACGAGACATAAAGTCATTAGGGCAGTATGTGATGTGGGGTTAGAGCTAGTCCAACTTACACTGAAGACTTCCTCATAACCCTGCACCCACATCTTTGAACAGTTAATATCCACATTTGCATGACATGGGTAAGGTTGCACCTAGAGGTGCCATATTAGGTAGTGTTAATGGTACTGGCACCTTCTCCTATTTCCTCTGCTCCCTAGAAGAATTTGCATGTGGGAAAGCAAAGCTACGTGCACTCTATTTCCATGCAGTCATAGACAACGAGGACCCAGAGAGGACATCTAGTTTGTGCTCAGCTCAGTAGCTCCTCCTAGCAGAAAATCTTCACTCTGAGGTGTATTGTTTTCAGAGTCCTTTTCAGAAGGTGAAAAAAGCATTTTGCAAAACAATAGGAAGTGGATAGTGTCATGAAAACACGCTCCAACTGAGTTTTGGCACCAGCAACAGAAAACTTAAAGAATCTTGTCCAGCTCTTCATGGCTTTCAAAATGAACACTGTGATGCTGTAAGTCAAATAATATTGTCCAACCCTTTTCATCCTGTTTGTAATTCCACTAGGGACATCATTACAGTAACCAGCTGCTCTGGGATTCTCTAATGAAAACTTTGTTTCTGAATAGAATAATTAAACCTTCATATTCAATTGTCAAACAGCTCCATCTTTGCTCAGTGCATGGATGTGATTAGCCACAGCAAATCATTCTGCAGCTTAAACTCACAATTGCATCTAGTATAAAAATGATTAATTAGGCGACGTGCTGTTTGGGAAGTTTACAAGCAGATCAATGAATAATGTTTAAGTGAAAATTTTATAGAGACGTTATGGGCACTGCAGGTTATGTGAAAGCCTTGTGGACAGCTTATAGATGCATGTGTTCATGTCCCATAAAGAAATTCTATATCATGGAGACAGGTTCAACAGTTATACATGGGAAGGGAAACCGTAAGGTTTCTTGTATTTTATTTCTGTAAGTGTTTTTGACAGAAACTGTTTTCCCTCTCTCAAAGTTCAATGGATAGTTTCTAATGTGAGCAATATTTTCATAATCCTGTCAAGAAATATTTTTGTCTTTTCATTTTTGGGTTGAGTGGGGGAACAAAAGGGAAAATTACCTGTGAACTGGAAAAAAACTACTGTCGGTAGTAGAGGTATTAAGAAAAATAATTGATCAGTTCAAATGAAGTGACCTCTGCCTTTAATTTTATTCTGGTTTTTGCACATGCAGAGAAAAGCATAGTTGTGTTTTGGTGTTACAACTAATTTTATTGCATAATCCATAAACTTCTCCAGCCTCTCTTGAAATGTATGTGTTCTGTTCCCATTATCCTTGTGGTTTATGGACTTCTGATATCAGAGGTGAACCAGAACTTTTAAGAGAATCTTACAGGCTAAATATCATCTCATATTGTTCTCTATAGCTGTTTTGGGTCATTTCTTTAGAACATTATGGTGTTAATGCCTTTTCTTCAACAGAGTGGTCCATTGCAGTGTAGGAGGATCACAATGAAGCAGTTCTTGAGATGTCTTCATCACCCTTCATTTGGTTCCCACTGGAGTATCACAGTTTTCTGCTCCTTCAGGTTCTGGTCACAGAGATTGTTGGGTTTTCTGAGCGCTTTTTCTAGAGAAAACTCAGAAAGGACCTAGTATGGAGGTAAAAATGAATTGTCAAAGAAAGATTAATTCTGTCTTGAGGTGTGTGGTCCTCAGATGGCCCTAGGTAAAGGTATTTGATTTGCACCTGAGTCATCTTTACATTGACAGCAACAGGCTTTCTCTGAAGTTACTTCTAATACATCTTTCTCCCCATTTGCAGCCTTTGGGATGAAGACAAATAAACAAACGCGAGCAAGCGCATTTCTATCCTGTACCGTATGTTGCCAAAAATAGTAGTCAGATGGAAAAGATTTTTCCAGAAGTCTTCTGCTGCATAATCTGTTTCAAATAAAGATAATAAAATAAACAACTGTTTATAAAGGGAATGCGAACGAGCAGGGCTCCCCTGCTGCCTGTTGTGAGGGCACTCAGTGCAGACGTTGTCTGCGAGAATTCCTGATCTGGCATATAAAGTTCTGGTTTTTATCTCCAAACCCCCCACTCTGAAGCACTAGGGACAGATTTCAGGAAACCTATGTTAAATATAGCACCCCAGGAAACTCCCAAGCTCTGCTGTGAATGGGGGAGTTTTAGGATGCAAACTGCTGTGTCCTCATCTCCATCATCTGCAGGCAGGGTACTCAAGTCATCCTTCTTTGTCTGTTTGGTTCAGTGGTGGGAAATATGTTGCACGGATTGGGAGACTTATGTCATCTCTGCTCAAGGGCACTGCAGAGCAAAATGTGATCCATGTAAATACTGATCTAGCCAGAGAGGTGTCACTTTGATGGAACTGCTGCTCAGTTCCCCTTTACCATGAATATTCACGAGCTCCCAGAGATGTGAGTATGGCTGTTTTCCAGAGCTCTATATTTCCCCTCCAGCATTGTTGTGGAAGTCTTTGAGAATCAGCTCTATTTGGAGATTTCCAACTCATCTTGCATTGAGAGTGGTGGCCAGAAATCCTTCCAGAGCAGCCTTTCACACCACAATATGTTTAAGAAAGTCTGCCTCCGATTCTGGCCACATAGCTTGAAAAGCAGAAGAGCAACAAATGAACAAGAGCCAGGGAATGTGGGAAAGGAAAAAGTGACCCAAACTTGGGTTGGTTTTTCTTTCTTTGGTTTTTTTCTTTTTTTCTTTTTTTCTTTTTTTTTTTTTTTCTGGGAAGATTTGATTCAAATTTTGGCCTTTGCTTTGGACTGATTTTCCTATTAAAAATTAAAAAAGTTAAACCCCAAACCTAAATACACAGAGAAACAGATTTCCCGTCACCGGAAAAGAAAAGTGGACCTACATGGCAAGCATTGGGGAGAAGATTGCCAGAGGTGGAAATTTTCTAGGATCTGCAAGTTGGGTTCAGCTGGTTACGAGTAAGAGGGGCTAGATGTGAATATTGGATCCTTCTCTAATTTGATTCTTATGGCAGTGATTATATTTATATACAGCCTGCAGACTCCAACCAAGTGTGGTGTCTCCAGGGATGGCACAGCCACACGCAAAAGTGTTCCTACCCTAAATTGTCTGTAGTCTAAGCCAACAACAACTGAGAAGGGAAATGGAAGAGAAAAAGAGGTGGTCACCAGGAAAGTTTGAATGTGAGGTTTTGATTCAGGCTCCCCTCCCACCAGAGAATCTGCCTCAATCTCTGCAAATCTCATCCCTCTTTCTCCTTGCCATTGACTCTGTTGCCTCTGTGCTGATCCCTTTTTGCCTGGCCTACAGCCTTCAAGGTCTTGCTGAGATTTAGGGTGACTAGCTCTTGATGGCACTCTGCTGTGGGGATGGTGCAGCAGCAGCAGGACAGACAACTGTCTTTCTCCCTGAAAACCCAGGACCTGGGCCCCTTGCTTGGATGACGGCCTGAAAATGTGACTCTCTTTATAAACTTGGGTTATCCAGTTTATAGTACAATTCCCTGGCAATGTATCTTTCAATGGGCTTTTTTTCCTGTTTATCACAACCTTTTCATTATTCACTGTATAGCTCTGTTTTATTAGCATAAATTTACATGTTATGGACAGTGTAAGGTTGAACAAACCATATAGAAAAGGTTAGTTTAGAGTAATTAAAAAATTACTGCCTGAACTCACTGATCTGGTCAGATCAGTATTTGCACCTTGTGCTTATTGCTGGAGTCCTTTACATTGTTAATTTTGGAATTAAGATAGTATTTGTTGTCTCTCCTCCCTCCCAACACTCTCACCTCTCCTAAATATTTTATTTATCTGCAAAGTAGTTCTGCAAACTGGTTCCCGTTTCACCCATCCACTTTAACTGTAGCAGAGTTTCCTTTCAGGAATGAGGAGGGGAGGCAGGCTCAGCTTTTCCTTTCCCATCCAGCCATTTCTGGGCTTTATTTAATTTTTAACTGTTTTATTTAAACGTTCGTAAACTTGGGGCCAAAGCCGGGCTTAAGAGTGCATTGGGAAAGCGTTAAAAAGCCATGTCTTGAGCAAGGCTGAGAAGAATTCATTGATGCCAGGGCAATGTGTGTTTGATAAACATATGGATTTAAAGGCAGATAGGAGCAAGGAGGCATTTCGCCTGCATATAGCTGTATTATTTATGGATGTCTTTGCTGTGCAGTGAGAACCAGGTTCTGTTTAGCTCTCTCTTTGGGTGGTCCGCGAGAGATTCTGAGTAGCCTTCAGTAGCCTTCAGGCATAATTGCCAGGCATGCTCTTGTATCTGAGATAGCTTAATAAAGCATTACATATCTTACTGCTTCTATATTTTATTACCTAACCCAGTGCATGCGGTCAGCGGGTAATTAAATTCAGCTGTGTTTTTACTCTCTGTTTTAAGGTCGAAGTATGAATTTCTCTGCGAATTCTTTGAAATGGACTAATACGATGCATGCATGATAAAGGCAAGGCTAATCAGAGCCAGACTGTTAGTGCAATATAAGGTTGCCCCAGGTGTAATTTATTTTCATATTATTGGTGGCTTTACTGTCGAACATATTAGAAGACGAAGAAGAAATAATAATTCTTTCCCGTGTATGGCCAGAAAGCTACAGGCTGGGATGAGAAGCTGGGTTTTCTTTTCATTTCTATTTTATGCCACGTTTCGGCTCTACTGCTCGTGCTCCATGCTGAAGTCGATTTCAATTAACCTATTCTTTCATTAACTCACTCTCTAAGTGCAGGAGGATATTGCTAGATTGCTCCATGCCATTATGAAAAGGATTGTGGTGCAGCCTTTATTAAAAGCAATGTCTGCAGTGAAATGTATGCTGGAAAAAGCTTAAACAAATCTTTTTCTTGGATTTGACCAGCTGGGGCTGGAGTGGCTGCATGGGCTCCGGGAGGTGGAGTATTTTCACTGGGGGTGAAAGTGGGTTGGGAGCCAGGGGCAGCTGTGAGGTGGAGAGGAGGAAAGGGGCAGTCGACCCCAGTCTTCTGGCTCACATCAGTGAGTTTGAGCAAGACTATTTGTGTTTGGGATTCTGTGGTTGCCATGTCAGGAATGAGGGTTGACTAGGTGAAATGGACAGGTAGTGAAATCATGAATGCAGGAGCCAAACCTGCTGCTGTCTGGGGATCACCTGGGGAACTCATTACAGGAGGAAAAGTGGATGTTTGTCAAGTTCTCTGGGAATATCCAGAGTTATGATGAAGTTGCTGTATTTTTTCCCTCAGTCAAACCTATTCTACAAATTATGTTCTCTCCCCCTTCAAAACTGGCCTTGCTTATCTCCTTAGTCCACCATATGTGCAATCTTGTTGCTGTGGCATACCAGTTGTCAGTGCCAGAAAACTGTTTCATGAGCAGCAAAAACCAGTGAGACATAAAGTCCTAGAGACTGGTGCCCCGGGGTCCACACCCAAAAGGCATCTCAGGTGCCTGCTGGTTGCTAAGCCATAACCACACAGAGGCCAACTCTTTCCTCCAAGATGATTCTTAGGAGACTTACAGGAACCTAAGACGTGATTCATCTCTGAGCTATTGATTACAAGAAAAACTTGTGAGAGATAAAAGAAAAGCAAGTCAGCGCCACCTTTTATGGTGGGGAGAGATGAGCACCTTCAGGATGCAACTCATCTGATTCAGTTTCTTTAAGACACTTAAAACATCTTTAAAACAATAACATCTGTTTATATTAAGGGATTAAAAACAGTGAGAAGAAGTCCCATTAGTCCTTTAGACCTTTATGGTCTCCCTCCCTGGGTAAAGATGTGTTTGAGATTAGCTGCTGGATTAAAATCCATTGTAGATGGCCCCAAATGTACACATATGGCCACAAAGACCTCATGCAAGAAGGCTCTGAAAACCTATGACTTTCGAGGGGGAGGACTCAAGTGACCCATGACCAAACGTGGCAAAGCTGTGGCAAATTTTCCAGATGAAGTGCTGCAACTTGCCGCAATGTCGCCCTTGTGCACAGCTGCCTAATGGCCCAGTGCATTGGATGAAACCCTTCTTCACTGAAATTCTATTCCAGAGCTGGGGGCAACCATCCTTGCAGGTAAATGGTCCCACACACACCACTTCCAGGGAATTTCTTTTGGCCTTTTCCTTTCAGACAGATGGCTCTCAACCCCAGTCAGGGGCAGGGGACTAGACAAAGGGTAGGCCCATGCAGCTGCTTGGTGAATCGGGGCAAAGCTCTGTGGGCTGTAATCCAGTATTGCTCAGGTGAAGTCCAGCAACAGCAGAAAGCCTGGTTTAGCACATATGAACTCGGTTTGTTGTTTGACCTCTGCTTCTGCTTCCCCAGCTGTGAAACAGTGAAAGAAATGTCCCCTCTCTCACAACTGAATTTTGCCTCACAGTTAGCGTTTGCAAAATACTCAGAGCTCCCTAGCTGATGGGGCTGCAAACCACACAGCTTGACTCTGCTGTCACCAATTGGAAAGAGCCATGCTGGGTTTGGGATTTAGTCCTATAGAATTAAGATTATTGTATTGTTCTAGGAACGATAGGGTGGTCTGGCTGCTAAATTATAGCACTCCCTGGGCTGGGCCAGTGCTTTCCCTGACTGCTTGGGGTCAGGATTTGGCCCTTTCTGGTTTCATGTTTTCCTACTGAACTCATGAACCTGTATCAAATGTCAAAGCAACAAGAACTTGATGGTGACGCTCTGCCAGTGAGAAAGGGCTTCCCAAAAATCAGAACTTTCCTTCCACTGAACTCAGTCCCTTTCTCCCCCTCTTTCCTTGTGTTCTCCCCCACCCCATCCCTGTCAATCCAATAGAAAACCATCCCCTGAAGCTGGTAAGTCCAAGCACTGCCTGGGCTCCAAGAAAACTTGATAGTGTGCAGATGCTGTTCTGCATTTCGGCAATATTTACTTTTCAGATGGATCTTAAGTAAAGCATGAGGCCAAGAGACTCTGCGGCATTTTTTGACATGATGAAATGGTCATCACCTCCTCCAGCTGGAGGTGGGAAGCCCTTCCCTAAATTTTCTCACCCTCCTTGGCCTTGCTTGGGGAGCGGGTGGAGCTGGACCAGCACCCCTGCTCCCTGACCCCTGACTCACTCAGTGATCTGGGTGGGGAGGAGAGAAAAAAGTCTCCTTCTCCTTTTTACCCCCCCCCTCCCCAAACAGTCTGGGACTAGCCAGGCATTGTGATACTGGAATTAACTTTGCTCTGTCTCATCATCAGCCTGTGTCCCACATCTAGTGCTGGGGGTATGGAAATGCCTGCCCCACTGCTGGAGTGAGCGGAGGGGGGATGCCCACTCCTGAGGGGACTGAAGGGATCTGTTCAGGGGAACGAGGAGCCAAAGAGCTGCCTGAGTCTCTGCGCTTCCCAGGCATGGCCTGGGGATGTGCACAGCCCTTGCCGTGCAAAGGCATGCCCCAGGGCCCCAGAGGGTTCTTGGGGGATTTGAGGTTTTCTCCAAACCCATCTCTGATGTTGAGATCTGACTCGAACACATGCGGCAAGCTAATCGTGTGCATCTGTGCCTTTTAAAAACGCGGTTGCCTGCTGATTGGGTTTAATTCTTTATCTTATTCCTGCTAATCCATTTTCCAATCTGGTTCCCATTTGGAGACAAATTCCCCCAAACCCCAGCCACTGGTGGGATGGATGTGTGGCAGCAGGGGTAAGGGGTGGTAGAAAACAGAGTGGTGCTTTCAGTGGGGCAGTTACAGGCCAAGGAGAGGACCTGCTATCCTGTTAGATGCTGGATAGCAAAACCCCACCCCAACTTGTGCCACAAATGTGTAACAGCCTCATAACTGTCTCCACTTGGGATTCCACCTCCCGCAGGCTGCTATTGCCATGAAAACGTGACAGCAGCGCTCTGCCAAGCATCTAAGGAATAACGGCCTGAGGGTTTTATTACGTGGAAAGATTCCCTTCAAACACACCACGGAGCTGGCCTGGTGGTCCAGCAGCAGTGTAACAACCTGGCCTGCTTTGGATTTCACGGCTGGAAGGAAGCAGTGCCCATGAGTTTGCTGTAGGGCTGGTGACCCCACGGCAGCAGCCAGTGCTTCCCAGCCAGGGAAAGACATGCTGGATGCATCAGCTGCCCTCCTTTCTCCTCTTGCTCTCTCTCTGTGCCCAAGCCTCCAGTGTTTTCATGCTCAGAAGCTGTCAACAAGGGGGAAAACGCACCCCAGCATTGTCTGCATCTCTGCTGTCAGGGCGTTTTCCCCTCTGCCAAGGGAGAGACGGGAGAACACAGTCTGAGGGCTGGAAAACCCTCACTCTGCCACTCCTCTGGCTTTTGGGAAATTATTAACTGTTGCACCTCTGTTTCTCCTCCCACTTCTCCTTGGCTCTCCTCTGTCCTACATCAAATCTGCACCATCTTGCTGCAGATTTTGGTTCTCTTCAATTACAAGTTTTCATGAGGCAGTAGCCCCTGCGATGTGCTTCTGCCATGGAGCATTTCTCAGGACTAACTGGGCTGTTTTTCCCTTTGGAGAAGTGAGTGTTGTTAATGTATGTGACTGACTTAGAAGCAGGTGAAATCCATGAGACCAGGCATGTTTGGATATGAGCTAACTGTGAGACCCCACACCTCCAGATCTTCAGCTTGTCCTGATACTTTGATCAAAAATCAGTTTCCTGTCTTTGATAGACATTTAACCCAGGTGTGTAACCTTCAGGGGTGTTTGCTAGTACGGATCTCTAGCAAAAGACCCAACGAACAGATAAAGCCCTTCCAGTACTAAAAATCAGCAGCAAAAACTTAGATCCACAAAAAGGATATAAATAAAATTATTCAAATTGTGCAAACAAGGAATTGATGCCTGGTATAGAGTAGATTGGCACCTGTGTTTCCTCGTGCATATGTTATCCCTGATTGCTTGCTGAGTGTCCTCCCAGCTCCAATTCATCTGGGAACCACAGCACTTCCCAGTTCCCCTAACCACCCATGGGGTAAGAAGCAGACTTTCTTTTTGTCTTGAAAAATACACCCCTCTGTAAGAGTACCTTGCAATTTGCAGAAAGATTCTAGAGTTATGGGCAGGAAGTAACAGGCAAGTACAGAAGGCAAATGAGGAATGGCTGATTTATTCTGCTATGATAAAGGTCCAGAAGATGTGGCTCCTGTTCCTGGATTTATCACTGTTTTTTTCTGTGGCCTTGAACGAGCCATTTCACTTCCTTCTGTCTTTGTTTCTCCTGCTCTTTGGCCCTCAAGCTTATGAGCTCTCCAAGGCGAGCAGGCTCTCCCTTGTGCTCCTGCAGCAGGATCTGCTCCCACAGCCCTGAAGCTCCTGTTTGGAGTTAGTGGGACCTACATGTTGGTACAGCACCTCATGTGTAGAAAGCTGGGATCCTCAAGAGCTGGGTAATAAATAATGGATTTTTTTAAAAATGCAGAAGTATAGCTAAAGCAAATCAATGAAAGGAAATAGCCATTTCTAATTTCCCAGAGGACTAACAGAAAAATTAGAAAGCTTGTATTTTTTCTTGATCCTGCTGCATTAGCAAATCATGGGATCGAAGGACAATGAGTTTGAGAGAACTGTGTATTTTTAATCTATTTCCAAGTATGTGTATGTGTGCACATGCATAAAATCTGCAATGCATTTTATAGGCTGGCCAGAAGGCACATGAGTGAAACAGCACGTGATGCAGCCGTCGAAAGAACCCGTCACCCAGCCCAGGAAAAAATTATGACTGTGGCTCTAACCATTTTTTATCGTTTCCATCTCTATTGACTGACATGTATTTTCTTCCTTCCCTGACCCAGAACACCAGGACTCTGAAACTACTGAAATGTTTGCACAATCTTGAAGCATTTATTTAAAAGTTGCTTTTCCCTGAAGGGTAGGCACTACAGCCAGATTCAAAGTCAGATCAAAAAAAACAAACAAATACTATCTTTACAAGCCCTTCATATCGGTATGTACCAAAGGACCTATCAGCTTCCTTTTCCTTTTGGCATGCTGACAACAGCCCGGTGCCTCAGGCAGAGAGCTGGAGTACGTGTTTACAACCCTTTCAAATTCACAGGCCAAACAGGAAAAGAAGGAAAATGTCAAAAATTACAAATAAAACAGTTGATCTTCAAAAGCAACGAGGCCTGCAAATGAATAATTTTTAGGCATGCTGTATCAGATTTCTTAAATATTTGTCACAGCTGTGAGTTGCATAGTGCAGTGTTTGTTAACCTTAGAACTTGTCTTAAGTGCTCTCACGAATAAATTTATTTATACTGAAAAATCCAAGTGTCTTAATAACTAAAACGTTTTTCAGAGGAGCTTTTCTTCCTTTTTTTTTTTTTTTATGCTGCTGCTGAGAATCCTTCCCCATGTGCTCAACATATTGCAGCTTTCCTTCAGCAGAGAGCAGGAGTGATGATAGAGATAGTGAGAGGAGGGGAAAAAAAATGGGAAAGCGAGAGGTAGAAAAATGACAGGACTTGCCTATATCTTGGGTTTGTGGCATGGACCCACTGTTATGTGATGCCCTTTGGGTTCCAGGTACATCACGGCCTTGGATGTTCTGCTTTTCTAAACCTTTCAGGTCTTTGTGGAGACCTTTTCTGAGGAACTGATGCACAGAAAGGTTTGCAGTGGGAATGCTCCTGCATACATTTAGAGACATCTTAGTTGGAGGCATCTGGTCCTGGTTAGTCTAGATTTCCCCTAGAGTCAACGGAGAGAGACTGCAGCACCACAGGGTGATCCTTCTTATACTAAGTCCTGAAGTTTCTCTGAGAAATGCGTTTTTCTCCACTGGCTGTTGTGGGATCATGAATGACTAGTTTGGACTAGACACTTCTGTTTTGGATGACTGGAATCACTGGAGATGAATCCCACTTTCCCTATTTTCTTGGGGAAAGTGAGGGAAAGCAAATGGACCTGAGCCTGCGCTTGGTCAGCTACTGGGTGTCTGAAGACAGCCTGTGTGAGAGTGGTTTAGGTTTGCCCTAGACTCCCTGAAGACTGTTTGCAGTTGTAGACTAAGTCTACAATTTGGCAATCTGCTCTGGGCAACAGAAAGCACTGATGCTTCTGCTCAGCCTGGACCAGCAGATATGGTTTGAACAAGCCATGTTTTAGCTCCATGCATTTTTGTCACTTTGAAGGGAGAAGGAAAGTATTCCAGCCTACACAGCCCATCAGATATAGTTCAGCAAATCAGCATAGCTTGTTTGCCCAAGAAACTGCAGAAAGAGGCTGAAAGCAGAGTGCAATTTTCTGTCAGAATAGCCTGACTGGGGAAGAGATGGAGTGGCCATCACTGGAGGTCTTCAGGAATGAACTAAGACTATTTCCTCCCCACATTTTATGACAACGAAATGTGTCCTAAAATATCTTCTCATTTATGCATTGTGGATCTGTAGATCTCTGTGTACCCTACAGATGACAGTTGCAGGTCCAGGTAAAGGATGCAATTCCAGTGAAGGATCATTATCAGTCATCTGCTGCTATTGTGGTGCTGCTGCTCTTGTCTAGCCCAGCTGCTAGCATACCTACACTAGCCAGCATGGTATTGATTAAGAAATCCCTACTGTGATGCACAGACTAAAAAGAGATGTATTTAAACTGCTATTTTGGCAGTACTTGTGAACTTTTTTGTTTTGTTTTGTTGAGCAAAGCAATCCAATGTGAATAATCTTTTCCTGTAAACGTGTAGAAAACCTTTAATCAAATACAAATTAGTTCTAGGCATGAGAAATAAATGTTTGATGAAAACGTATCTTAGTCATGGCACATAAATAGCTCTTCACAGTCAATATATAATCTTGCATCATTATGAAAGGAAGTGATCATTAAAAATATAATTTGGAGAGCAATATTTTACCTCCTAGTTGTCACAAGACCCCCCTTTCTGCACACAGTTCTGGACAGGGTTAATCCCCAAATGACTTGCACCATTGTAAATCAGGAGTAACAAACCCTGACTTCAAGCAAAGGCTCTTGGTGTAAAACACAGGAGTATCTAATCCTGTTGCCTCAGAAAAAAATGAAAACATCTTAGGAAAATACAACTGCATTGGCACTGCAGAGAGAGAGAAGAAAAAGCAAAATACTTTAAGCTTCTAAAGTAGTATTTCTTTTCAGTTTCACCTGTGCTTTTAGTCCTCTAAATCAGTTAGCTGTTATAAAGGAAAATTATATGTTCCAATCTCGTGATGAATTGCGTACTGAGATTTTGCATTAGTAACCATGAGCATTTACACTTTCCAAAGATTAAAGGCAGTTTTCCAAAGCTGTGTCTGCTTATTAATTAGTGTCTGATGAAGACAGATTGCAGACAGAAATAATGGTAAGAAAATGGAGCTAACCTTTAAGACTAAATTAATCTCAGGTTTAATGGGTTTTAGTATGATTTACAGGTTCTGTACATTTTCTGGTAAATTTCCAATAGAAATGAAAGTGGGTACAAGCACAAAAAAAGAAGGCTGAGTAAACATGGTGAGAGCAGATTCACTGTAATCTGCTAGAATGGGCTTGAAAATCTTTGCAAGTGCACAATGAGGTCAGGGGGTTTGAGGGACCAGACCTTCAGCCCAGCACCACCTGGAGCTATCCCAGATGGTACCAGTATGGACCAAGGTCTCTCATGGCAAGTCTCTCCAAGAAGATGGGAACATGACCAAGGCTGAATATGTGAGCAGCCTTAGTGGTATCCTCAGAGATATCTTCATAAGAGGAAGTTTCTTCCTAAAAATTAACCCCATTTTGGGGGTGCTGCTACTTTACCCCTTGGAGATCTAACTGGAGCAATTGAGTAGGTTGTCTGGTGCTGGGAGAAAGAGAAAGCTGAGTTAATAGCAATGTGACCCCACTGCTGTATCTTAAGCAGAGGCCATGGAGTTTTTTCAGAAATCTCCTGAAATCAGCAGCTGTTTTACTTTCTGGCATTTAATTTAATATTTTGCTGTCAGGCATCATGTGATGTTAGAAGCAATGACAACAAAGCAAGAGGGAGAATTTGCTTGAGGGGAAAACCTGTTCTTGTACAACTAGTTAACATGTGTTTCCATAAATCTGCTAATCTACTTCAGTGTGCTTTGAACATAATCTGGGCCTAGTAAAATGCAGTCAATTATATATCCATTTTAATTGTAAACCAAGTTTCAGAATGCTTGTATTGTTACATAAGTGCTTATAATTCTCCTATTTCTATCATATTTCCTTGGCACCTCATTTGAATCTACATGTATCTGAGGTCATAACTGGAATGGAGGTTCTGCTTTTGGTTAACTTTGGAGCATGGATCAGTTATGAGTTTACTGAAAATGTTGTCATTTTAGTAGTTTACTCAAACAATTAATCAGTGATGGTTCCTTCTGTCAGTGCAGAACTGTTGTGTCATAACACCCCCTGGAGCAATCACCACCACAGATAAGTGTACCTGTTACCCTAAATCAGTGTGATTTTGTGGGTCTGTACAATGCTGGTCATGTTTACACTCCTTAAGGGTCTGGCCCGGTAGAGATGGGCAGGTAGGGTTTGCTTGGAGCTGAAAGAAAAAAACAGATGAAATTGCAATAAGGAGTGAGATTAGAAATGTGCACCAGCTTTGGAGTATCTGGATTCATGAGCCCGTTTACACTTAGGGTTTTGGCGCTCTTCTAGTTTCATCAGCGTCAGTAATATTTTATTTCCAGTGAGGTTGATATAAACTCTGTACCTGAAGAGTTGGTAAAGTCAACCCCAAATATCCCCACAGGTGATGGTTGGAAGCTTGATTCTCAGTCCGTGCTTTCCCAGCCTCTGGCACCTCTGGCACCTCTGGCACCTCTGGCGATTGTGTAGACAGCAAAAACTGCAAATAAGGGCTCCAAACTGCACTCTATTTCCAGCTCTGGAAACACACTAAAAGGCAAATAGCTCTGGTCTTTTCCTTCACCTTGATTGATTTGATGTTGCTGCCAGAGGAGGGGGAAGAAAAGCACCTCTCTTTATTCATTAAAATAAAATCTCCTCTAAATTATTTTAGAGTTCTGAGATAACAAACAGCAAGACAAAGATCACAGTTGAAGACTTTTATACCATCAGAATTGTTAGTCATTGTCTTTGAGCTTTGTATAAATAAATGATTGATGCCTCAAAACAAGACCCTTGAAGGTGTTTTTATAAGGCCACAAATGTGTCAAGCAGACTTATTAGATGTGAAGGGAATGATTATTTGTACAAAGTGAAATGAACATGTGCAATAATATTGTAAAATGTTTATTAGTCTAGAGTGTGCTGAATTTTCCTAAAATATATCAGGTTCTCAGTTTGCATTTAATGTAGTGTTAGGTATGACGCTATATCCTTCCTAGGCTATTTTCAGTTAGCGTTATGCTTTTTGCAGAGTAAATCATGGGTTTGTGTCCTTTATAACAAGGGTATTATCAAATGTGAGGCAATGCTACCTGTCTAGAAATCCAGTGTGAAAGAAAATGTGTGCTGATCCTTGTTTCAAAGGGCAGTTGATTGGATTGTGTCTATTGAGGAAATCTTTACAGAGCAAGTGGGACGCAAAGCTCTGGGAATGCTTGAGCATCTTTCCTCTTTGGTGGCTGTCGATGCAGCTGGGCACCGAATTATGAGCTCCCTTGCTGGTAATTCCATTGGTGTATGGCTCTAGCATCACATATTACATTTCCAGTTAAAAGATGGGATTCTGCCCAGAGTGATGGTTTTGGAGTAAGCAGATCTTATAAAGGAGTGTTTAGTTGCACACTTCTGAGTCTCCTCTTCACATTTGTGCTCTACCATCAAGGCTTGATCTGTTAGTGTAGGATGAGAGCAGCAATGCAGTGATTTTGTTCAACTGGTTCTCCACTAACCTACAGTCCCTCTTTCTCCATGTCTGCAGGGATGACAGGACACTCCTGTTTTGTACAGGTTTGCAATTAACATCTGAGGACCTGGATTGCTCTTGCTGTGCCCCATCTAAGCTAGAAATCTAGTGAGGGCATTGAGTGGCCTCAGTGGTCTTTTGTACCATTCTTAGGATGGTTAAATTTTCCTGGGTTTTATTCTGCTCCCTCTTCAATCAGGATGTTGCTCCTGCAGTTGAGTTTTCCCTTGGTTCAGTGCTCTGTCCACTGACTGGTTTAGGTGATTAATGACACACATGCTCTGGGGTGCTAAGTTAAGTCATGCAGATCTGTTTTGTCTTCTCTTCAGACATATACCTAGTTAATGGACTTCAACTAGACAGGACCTTCTTCAGGAAGGATATTTAGGGAGTCTGCTAGCAGACAACCTGAAATAGAGCTTCACACATTAAAGGCACAAAGCCTACCCCAGATTTGGGTTTTCCTATGGAAGCCCTTCTTCAGACCAGCTGAATTCTACTGTCCTAGTAGAATTAGCTTTCAAGATGATCGATGGCTGCACTGTTATTATCTTCCCTTATTGTTCCTTGCCCAGGGATACTACTCAGAGATGTTATTGGTTGTGGAAACCTTTACATGAAAGTCTAACATAAGTGTTATCCTTTTAATTTTTTGAGACGTGTTTGAAATGACATGTCTTGAAAATTGCTTGGGGAACTCCATAGAAGGCATCCCCTTCAAGCTTGTACACTTGTACAACATTTAATGCCTTTCAAATAATTGTCACCAGCATACTCTTTGGCTCTCCCAGTTCAAAGGACTGGTTGGATTTAACAAAGAAATTAGGGGATCACACCTAGGGAATAAAGCTTGCTGTGAAAAGTTTTCTGTGAAAGCCAGAACCAGGTGAAAATCACTTAGTTTCAGGTTTCATTACAAATTTGAAAACCATATCTCAGGTTCACTGAAAGGTTGGTTAAGGGTCATGCTGCAGGGCCTGGTTTGGAATGAATGTGGCTGATTTATGTCGTTTGCAGCAGAACATGGTTTCATTCATTACTCTGACCCAGGTTCAAGGGTCTGCTCCTCTAAGCTCTCCTTGTGTGTTGAAGGCAATGGGAATTCCCTTCGCAGAGGCCTTGGAGGATCCATCTCCATGAGAAACTCAAGTTTTTGATTGCTTTAAATGCTGGCTTTATTTCAACTGCTCACCACCTCCTCTGGTGGAAGTTAGCCTGATTCCATGTTCACCAGATGAACTGCTCTGTTGCCCCCAGGTGCAGATCCAACCTGACTTGGAGAACCCAGGAGTCAAGTAATCTAACCAGAAGTCTGCACAAGTCCGTCTGTGTTGAAATCACTAACTCCCACGCAGTCCTGATAGAGGGTCCCATTGCCATTTTGCAGGCGGTCAGACCCACAGGTTAAAAGCTAGACCAGTGTGCTGTTGAATATTAGCCACATCTTTGACTAATGAGCATCTGTTTCTCCTTACCATTAAGAATATCCATGTGACTCACAGACAAGGTCTCACAGACCTGGCTGTTGATACAGAAGGATCAGTCACTTCATCTCCACTCCCCAGGGCTGCTGATCTTTCCCACTCATGCCTCCAGGCTGTTCTTCATGTCAGTGTTCTGGAAAGCCAAGCAAAGAGTGGTAAGAAGGCTGGAGTATCATCTTGAGACTTCTGGCACCCCAGAAGTATCCATTGGAGCCTCATCGCCAACTGGAACCTTTTTGTCTTGCTCTCACTAATCACTTGCAGATGCCCCCACAGCAGCCATTCCTGTGGGAGACTATCAACATCGGTATGGATTCCTTGTCTCAGTGTTACTGGAGTAAGAAAAAAGGCTGCCCCAAAGTTCCAATTAATCCCTCAAAAGCAAGAACTTACTCATGTAGCAAAGCTGGAAATCTGGGCTAACAATATGTCTTTGAGAAGCAGCTGCAGCAATGCTGAGCATTCATCTTGAAACCAGAGGTTGGGCTCACTGAACTTGGTGCCTGAGCTGGGATTTGTAAACATTAAACTGGAAATTAACCTGTAAAGCTGATTGGTTTTACCAGCCAACAAGGCAAAACTGAGTTGCTTCACCTGATTTCTGCTTTTACCTCTCTGGGAAAATCTTTGTGTCCCAAACCAGTGTTGTCGCCAAGATGTGAGCCCGTCAGAACCTTGTCAGCATTGGCTGGGATATCTATGTGATCTCTTGGCTGAAGGTACACCCCAAAGATCAGGTTATAACTGAAATGTGTTAGTTGGGTGGGATCTGTGGAAATCTAAAACAGACAAGAAGGTCTAGAGGTGGTGGACATATCCTGCAGGGCTCGAGCGAACTCCACAACATGCAGTCAATGGTCCATGTCACAGAGCTCAGCAGAACTTTGGCTCCTGGTGACTACCTTGAGATAACTTTGTACATACGTATTTTGGCCACTGGCAAATGTGAGACAATTCAGCCTAGCTTAAACCTCCTTCTGGGTGGGTTAAACTAGTCCAAATTACCTCATGTTTGCTGCAGGCTAGGAACACACAGGCAGTTGCTGTGGTGGTTCACATAATGTCAGGTTGGCTGTGCTGGGTAGTGCCAAAGGCCTCTTGGTGGTACTTTGCCACTGATGGTGGTCAATGCCAAAATAAAACTATGGCAACAGGGCAAGCATCTGGTGATGTTTTTCCAGTATCGCTCGTTTAACCTTCAGCATTTTAAGGTTCAAACACACATCAGAAAAAGGTGGCATTTTGTATTTAAGGAAGCTTCTTTTTTCTCTGAGGAATCTGACTGATCACTTTTTGAACCCACATACATTTCACAGCATCCCATGCAAGGAATTCTTTAACTTCACCAAGTGCCGTGGGAAGAGCTGTTTGCTTTCGTTTGTTCTCAGTCTGGTTTTGCTGTTTTCTTCTCTTTTTCCCAGGACATGTGCCGGAAAGGAGAGTAAACAACTCATCCCTACTCACTGTGGCCAGGATCCCACTGATCTCTATCACATCCCATCTCAATTCTCTCTTCAAATTTGAGTTCTTCATTATTAGATTATGCCGTGTGCAGCAGCCATTCAAGACCTTGGATTGTTCTTGTCATGTTGTTGGTCTGAATGTGGATACATGTCAAAAATCATTTGAATTAGGGCTTTTTTATTCAGGTCTCTTTCCACTCATAACTTTTAAGACCAAATCACATGAAAATATAAAGCCATAGACGTCCAAGGCCAGCAGAATCTGCTTGGTTTCATGCAGATGCCCTTCCCATCTTTTCCTTCACTCATGAATCAGAGCACCAACAGTAATGCTCCTCATTAATGACCCCCCATATTTGAGCCTTGTGAATGAAGGATAGGGTGTCAAAATGTGGCACCAAGAAGTTTGCTACAAGGTTAACGGAAGAAATGGGATTGTTTGACTTTTAGAAAAAGTGGTTGGATTTTGCCTTTTGTCAGAGACTATTCCTGTTAATTTTCTTAAAAGGCTTGGACTATTTGACACTTGAAGGTTTCAGGGTGGGGTAGGGAAGATGTTCTGAATGTATGCACCATGTTATTAAGACACACTGAGCAGTAACCCGAAGCCCAACCTCTGTGTGGCCTTTCTGTTTTACATGCTACGGGCAAGTACGTTACTGTTTTAACAGTCAACTTCCTGTGAAAGGGAAAGCTGGATTTTTATTGATCTTATGCTGTTTCAAATCCACCTACTCTCAGCTGCATGGTGTTCACTTGGAAAGCATCTGACGGGATGTTCCTGGAAAAACCTCACTCGGCGGAACAATACAATGCTTCTTTGTTTGTCGTCTTCTTGCTGAGGCCAGTCAGCCCTATTGAATGAACCTCAGATGTTTTGATTTGTTCTTTGGTGGAAGTTTATATGACTTCAGCTATCTTTTTTAGCCTTCCCGCCTTCCCCTTTAGGTTTCTTCTAAAGAACAAAGCTGTTTGAATTAAATTGCTCTGTATTGGGATTTCAAACATTAATGAATGTTGTTTCAAAGTGTTATCTCATTTGGGGCCTGAAATGACGAAGGGCCACCATTCTTTTGCCAGTAGAAGAGTCTCTGTGGCTTTGGGATTGTTTGCTATTTCTTTAAACAGATCGGCACTTTGAAAGGGTCATTTATTTCCATACATTTCTTATTAGAAAAACAAAAATAATGAACAGCTAGAAGGCCAACATAAAGCAGCTGTATTATATGTGTTGGGAGATGCAATGTGTAGTCTAGCTATTGAAATAGTAGACTTAAGATTATTAAAAAAAGAACCCTTACTACTATTTTTGAGACCTACAGGCATTGCAACTGTTTATTTTATGTAGGTAAAAAGCCAAATTCTTTGCAGTGGAGCGCCTCCACTTCCCTGGAATCATAGAGATGAAGATGGCCTCCTGACACAGTGTATTAAAGATTTTAATTTAAATAATGTGTCCCCAGATAACAACCTTGGACTGAGCCTTTCAGGCTTCCTCTGAAATCACAGCACAAAGGCTGTGTGTAAAAGCAGACATTTGCAGTAGATACATTTCCAGTGGAATTCAGTGGCAACAATATAATGTTAAAAAAGAAGTTTTTGTTGTTGTTAACAGAAGAATTTGTTGAGTAACATTCATGATAGTGGGTGACTATGATCGAGTCATGTTCTTTATTGATAATAATCCCTGGTCCCTGTGTCACTGAGAACAGTTTTTGTAAGTACAAATGAGTTGGTATAAAGGCAGGCAGTATAATACATCAGGGGTGGGTGGGAGGTTACTTCATTTAACTTCCGCCTTCCTTTCTTTGAGGCCCTATTAAGCTAAATAATGGCAGTCTACAAAATGAAGGAGTGATTGAAGTGTGCCTGCAACCCAATTATATCATTCTGGACGTGGTCTCCAGGACTCTTTGTATATGCACATATATATATGTGTCTTGTCTCTCTTGGCTGGGACTCTGACTCTCTTGAAATTGCTGTTCTATGTGCAGCATTTTATTGTGAGAGTCTTTAGTTTTCAGAATTGTTGCTTTTATTCTTCCCCCCTCCTTAACCACTGGTTGAATTTTGTGTCACAAAAGATTTTGTGAAGGGCTCTGCTCTGAGTATGGAGTTTAGAACCTGAACTTGCATTTTGGTCCTCCAACAAAATGCTTGCAAGCTCTGTTTAAAAAGCAGGGGGAAAAAACAAGGGAGGGTGGGTAGATGAAAAAGATGTTTTGATGAATGTGTATAAAACAGGTCTTATTTTGATTGCCTCGCTGGGAAAGTCATCAGTAAAAGGAATATCTGAGGTCAGACTTGAGAGGGAAAACATGAAAAGATGCTTCATGCCAAAGCCAAATACTGATTTCTTGCACTAGAGATGGTGGGACCCATTTAGTCCTTTTTTTGACTGAGACTAATAATAGAGAAAAAGGTTGAAATCTATAATAGATAATTTTGTATCAAGATATGTGAGAAATAAATTTCTATCTAATACATTAGCTATTGCTTTGTAGAAGGATGAAGGGATTATATCTTTCATGTTTTTGTGCTTTGCTCCATCATGCAGGAGTTAAAATTTCCATCAGAATGTCATCCTTTCTCATTTCCAGTGGGACCATTGGATCAGGTGATGTCACGGGAGACAAAATCCCATGGGTTAGTGAAGAAAATAGAAATAAAACATCTTTCAGGCTTGCACTGTCAACTGTCCTTCTTTTAACATGGGATGGAAAAGAGTAAATGCAAAGGTGACATTTCCTTGTTCTGTGAAGTGCCTCTCTTGGTCTAAGAGAAGTTTAGGCTTTCTGTGCAGGATTGAAATGGGGGAAAATAGGGATGTGCAGACCCACAACAAACAACTTATAAGCTCTTTTATCAGATCTGTATGTCATTCTGATGAGGTTCAAAATGAAATAAATCTCTCTGGCCCTTCATTAAACATGACATAATCACAGGGTTATGCCTTACTAAACCATTTCTAGCCATCTAAATGCAAACTATATATAGAATGGATTAAGTGAGACTGATGGAGCTGTGGAAATCGTTAGAGGTTTAGCGCAGTAAGACCGAATTGGAAATAAATTATCCAAATAGGTACACTGTGGCACCCATGATCAAATGTGATCAAACATAAAAATCAAATGAGGCCATGTAGCATTGAGTTTGGCTCCTTGCTTGCTTTACACTGCCATCAATGACAGTGTCACACAAAATTACCAGTTTATATGTTTATGTTGCTTTTTATGAAAAATCCACTTTGGAAGTGTTTGCTAAGGACTATCAGGTGATTAATAGATGTTTTAAAAAGCATTATAAACTGTTATGGAAGCCAACAGATTATGTAGAATCACAGCCTAGAACTATCTTTTCTAAGGGCCTTGTAATGGTCTATGCCTCACAGTACTTGTGTTCACTGCCACGTTACTACACATATTAATAACCTCTTGGCTCCTTTTAAAAAGCTTCTAAGTGTAACCTTTGCAGGAAGCAAGATAGACATGTCTGTCTATCTGTCTGTTTTATAATGGGAATGTTGCTGTAGCTGTGATGATATAAAAACATATTAGAGTTAAACCCACCCTGTTGTATTTTATAGTATTATATCATGGGAGTAGTGAGACTGTAGATGAGATGAAGTGGGAACTTGCATTTAAACCTCTGTTTCGGTTCATTTAAAACTTGAGTTCAAAATGGTCTTTAGAGGCCAAATTTCTCTCTAATATATCTGGTTTTTCTTTAACATCTAAGATGATTCCATGTCCAGACATTCCTTTGGGCACATGGAGGGTTAGATCACTTATTGGGGGTCTTGTCATTTGGGAAAAGTCTGAAGGCAAAGGTAACTTCAGGATGCTGAACATACACTGTTTCAAAGTAATTGCTGTTAGGCTCCTTAGGCATTGTCAGTCTGCTGGACTAAGACACACAGATTTCTCTTCCTTTCTCTCCTCTCCTTCCACATTACAGGTTATTATCCCTTTGTATCTATAAAGATGCACTTTTTATGCTCTACCTTTCAATTTCTTTAATTAATGCTGAAGTATTTCATACTCATCAATGGATCGGAACTTGGAAATGCCATAAGAGAATAGAGGATTCCCATTATAGAAAGGGAAAAAAAAGTAGAAAAAGTTTATTTTCTTCTTCTTTTCTCCAATTCCAGAACTTTGTCTTCAGGAGTCACAGCTTTCAGTGACATGTTCACATGTATGTATGCAAGAAAACACATGCTAAATCTTACTCAGGAACTTACGTCCATGGAGGAGTTGCCAGAAATCTCCCCAATAAAAGCATTGCTTTGATTGCTGACAGCTTTCCTGAAATTACTCTTTTCAGACTGAAGTTTTTCACACTGATTAGAATTGTCCCACAAGAAAATCATGCCAAAATGATACACTCATTTTGAGAGAGAAAGGAAAGTGCTGCTCCAAGAGACATCATTGCTCCTAAGGGAGCACTCCAAACTGTTCCATGTTTGTGAGAAGGATTTTGCTGTATTTGCAAGAGACCAGGTGGATTTGGCCAGGAAAAAGGCACTGAAAATAAAAAATTTTTAAAAAAATTAAAAAATCAAAGTTTGCATGAGCTCAGTAGAAATTTGATAAACAGGGAATACTTTTGCCCCTGTGCCTTCATTTATGAAAATCAGTCCCCAAATAGGAGTATGAACATCTTCCCCACTCAGTGTCTAAGCTGGACCTATTCTGCGGTTACTCTGGTTTTGGGTTTAGGGACTGAGCACAGAGAGTGTGCCCTGGGTGCTGTATCCCCACACCTGGCTGAGATGGAAAGGATAAAGGAGGTAGCCAGTCTTGTGCAGGAAGGGAGAGAAGCACAAGCAAGGAGATAAAGAAGGGGTCAGTTTAGGTGGTCCATTTCCCGAGCATCTGCATCCACCTCCCTGGAGAAAGAGATTGGTGAGCTTTTGATTCCTGTGGTGTCCAGGATTAATTGATTATTTCTATATTTGATTTTTGCTGTCCAAACTTACTGAAAAATTGTAGTGACAATAATCTACTCTGGGACAGTTTAGCAGGCAATGAAGAAATTACAGTATTCCCATGTTTACACCTGGCCAATTGTCTTCAAAAGATTCTGCAACTCCTTGCTCTCAGCAATTCATGTGTGCTGGATCATCTTCAGTTTCATCTTTCCCACAGTCCTGTACCCACCTTTCTACCCTGACGCTATATGGCCTTGTTCCTAGGTCACCCTATCCCTCTGCACCCCATTTGACATACCCCCAAGCTAAAGAGTTATTTTATCTAATATTCAACCTGAACCTCCCATGGTGCAAATTGAGACCAATTTCTCTTGTCCTATTACGTGTTGCCTGGGAGAAGAGGCTGACCCTCACCTCTCTACAACCTCCTTTCAGGTAGCTGTAGAGTGATAAGGTCTCTCCTCAGCTTTTCCCCAGAGTAAAAAAGCCCAGTATCCTCAGCTGTTCCTTATGGGAATTAGGTTTCAGACCCTGTATCCAGCAAACACTATCCATCCTGGGTGACCAAAGTGAGAATTGTGTGAAAAAGGCAAATAGAGGGTGGTATATTTAAAGATTCTTCCATAACATAGGAGAGGTGCAAAAGTTACACTGCCATTCTCAATTCTGGCATTTTCTGACTTCAGATCCATTGACCTGTGCAGGTTTAATGTTCTCTCTATGTAAGTTATTTTTGAGTGCAATGGTTGTTTATATTCTTTATTGATGCATAACTCATAAAAATTTCTATGCCAGTATCTGTGTTTTTATACAGAGATAACTGTTGCTATGGTTATGTGGTGTCCTGAAAATTATAGTCTTTTTTTTTCCTATTTATGTTTCAAACAGGGCTTGGTCAATTAAAGTAAATATCTCACCTTAATTTAGGTTTTATGTTTGCTGTAAAACTTGTTTAAAAAAAAAAAAAAAGAAGAAAGAAACATTAGCATTTCACAGTAGAAACACAAAAATTTTACATTACCAGGCAAGTCGACTTTGGCATTTTTCCTTTCAGTCAGTTTGTTTTTCTAATATAAAACTAATATGACATAATGTATAATCTAATTTGGAAATTACAATTTACTTGGAAGGATTATGCTGCCAGCCAATACCAACAAAGAAAGAAATTATTCGAGAATGTTTCTTTCCTTCTTAACGTGGTCGATAATTTATTTTTCCTTCAGAAGATTACTTTTTTCTTTACGACATTTCCTGCTGGTGTGATTTGCATTAGGATTAAATAATATGTTCCATGCTTAACTTATGCACCAAAGAAAGTGAATTTTTCCTTAAATAAAAAAAAAAGGTGCAAATTACTATCTTGTTATGGACTTCACTCTGCTTACTTCACAGTGAAGAGTGTTGATCATTTTCAGATGGCTTGGCAGTAATTACTTTATTTGTCCTGACAGTGTTTACATGAAGGGGCAATTTGAAATGGGTAGATCTGTGTCTTTCATGAATAAAGGCCACTAAGATGGCTTAGAACAGGAGAAGTTGAAAAATGGGTAACCCAACTCTGGTAATTCTGACTAACACCGAATTATCATGTTGACTCTCGTTAACCACAAAAGTTTAAGTGTTCATACAACACGTTTGTGTTACAGGGCTGTGGCATTTGTTCAGGAGCTTCCCATTCATAGCAACGTGATGGGAGTGTGTTAGTAGTGTTAAATGTTCCCGTAACTCCTGCAGGTGCTTTGGAGGGAGCAGGAGGAGCGCAAGTTTGTTAGCCTTGAGCATGTTAAGAGCATTAGGAAGAAGAGGGGTGCCCAATCACTGGAACAAGTTTAGGTGCTGTCTGGCACAGTACCTAAAAGTGCAGCCTCTAGGTTAAGTGGAGAAAATTAGACACAATGGACCCATTTTACAAAGAATTTACTGTCCTGAGAAAAATGTGCCATGGGCTAAACAAGAATGCCCTTAAAAAAAAAGAAATATGTATTCACTCCTGATTTCTCCATTTCCATTACAAGTGAAATCCAAATGTAATATTGTTAGGACTAATTTAGAGGGAAGTCTGCTACTGGATTTGGATGGTATTGGAGTTGGATTTGGAAAATCTGGGCTCAGTTATGGCTCTGCCACAGACTTTTAATTTCAGCCTCTGGCAAGTCAGCATATCCTTGGCATTCCTCAGTTTCCCACCTGTAAAAGCAGGGTCATGTCATTTCCCCCCATCCTTTCCCTCTTGTCTATTTAGTCTTGAGTTTCTTTTGGGAGTGGTTTCTTAGTGTATTTCTTGTTTTTTACAAGTGTCCTGCACAATAAGACCTTAGACTCAGCTGGGATCTCTGCTGTAATACAGATAATATTATTGTTGACAGCTGTTGTTGTATCTGTGTAATGTAGTAGCATAAAGCAATAAAGCTTCCTCCCCTCCTGGTATTTAAAACTTAGAGAACAGTTTTGTTGACTCTTCTTCTTGTTTGTTCTTTAATAAAGTTAGCTCAAAGCTATTTTCTGGAAGGCTAATCAAGTACTCATGGTAGTAAACCAGGACTTTGAATGAACTCAGGGTACTGCCACCCTGCTGTAAAGATCTGCCTTGTGTTGTAGTTCCTTATCTGGAAACCTTGAATATATGCTGATATCATAGCAGGTCATCTACAGAGTAGGTAATTGGGATCATCATTTTAAACAGTTTGTTTGAGTTTTCAAAATGTTTTTTTCCTGCTGTAAGTAATTCTGTTCTTCTGAAGTTGAAAATTACACTCTGTGAATTTTTAGTTTGTTTTCCTTAAGCCAGTACACAGTCTGTCTGTTTGTCCTCATTTCCACAGACTTGTTGGATTTGGTGGAAAACTGACACTGTGCTGGAAGCCTTAAAAAGACTAACTGCTTACCAGATTCATGAAAATCTGAAGCCGGGTGAAGCAAAGAAACTCTGTTAGCCTCCATGGCAAGATGTTCTGCTTGAGCTCAGCCTGAGTATTAGGCACTGGAGAATCAAAATCACAAACCTCTCAGGACAATGGATTTCACAGACTCTGCTGCTCATGAAACTTCCTAACATGGCAGGCTGATCTGTAAATGCAGCAAGACCTCTTGTATATTCAAAAACACAATGTTTTTGACTGTGTTGCAGATGCCTTTTCCATTTAACCCAGCCCAAGTGTTTCTCTTCTTGCCCCTCTGTCTTAGGGCAGGCAGGTGGAGCCTGCAGGTAGCACCAGGAATTGGCTGTGCCAGGCCAACATGCAAACCTGCCCTTTCCCCAAAGGGTCTGCTGTGTAAATAGGTGCAGGAACCACAAATCATCTTGAAATAACTTGAAATCCAGCCAGAATAACCACAGAAACAAACTTTTGTTTGGACATAAATATCATCAACCTTCTACTGTAGTTGCTGGTGTCAAGTTAGTGCTGAAGTCCAAGGGCAGTCATCAGTTTATATGGGACAGCGAAGTTCAGGGGCAGGCTGTAAAGATCTGTGTGTCGTTGCTGCTGTTTCCAGCCTTAATTGCCAGACTTGGAGGCAGAAAACAACATGGAGATGAGGCAAGTGATTTCACTTTTATTGAGTGAGTTTGGCCTTGAGGATTGCCCATTCCATGGCTTCATCTAAAAATCGATCTTAGAGAGATTCAGGAAGGCTTAACAAAGCTGTGCAATGTATTTGGAAAATGAGTATGGACATGCTGAAACACCCTCCAGTATATCCCACCATAAAAGACATGTATCAGGTTCCTTGTGTGGCATTTGAGGACTATAAACATGTTGCCATGATTTGCTATGTTTCCTGAGGGTTTAAAAAAAAGTGGCTTTTTTAGGGGATTGCTGTATTGAGATTGACAATTTGATGTAAACCATGGCTCAGCATCCAATGTTCTGTTTAATGCAATTCTGTGTTTGTCAGCTGTAACCAATTATGTTTTTCATTGTGTTCAGTGACACCGACATGGCTCCTTTCTACCAAGTTGTTGCTAATACAATTTTATACGCTTTCCATGGCCGAGCCCTATTGGAAGCTGTGTCATATGTATAGCCTGCTGCTCCTTTCCCTGCTTGCTGGTAAAGTGTGAGATACCCAGATCAACTTTGAGTTCAGGATGTTAGGAAGTCTTCTGTGTGCCTTGGGGAATGGGGTCATGAGGAAGCACTGGAACCTGGAGCTGAGTAGCAATGGGATGATAATTTGTAGCTAAAAACAGCATCTGAGATGTTTCTGGTGGATTGTGCTGGTCTCCTGTATACTAAAGCTGCTAATCCTGGTTTGTGATTACAGTAGGAAACTAAACTGGAAAGAAGTCAAAGCTTTAATCTCATCTGTTTCTCCCTCCAGCCCGTACACACAGAGGCCATGAAAACCTTAATCTACATGACCCCCAGTATGTTCCTGCATGGTTTCACAGGGAAGTCTAGAACCTGAAAAGACTCTGGAGAGGCAGGGATGTGTGTGCCTGTAGAGAGAGTTTTCTGGCACAGTGTGCTCCTATGGGATGTGTGTCTTCACACCCAGGGCTGTTTTCTTGCTGCCCTTTTCCCCCAAAAAAGGAACTCCTACTATGGGGAAAGTTAAATACTTGGTTTGGTTAATTTTAAATGGCATGGCTTTTGTGAAGCTGTCAGTCAGGAAACCAGTGGCTGGCTCAGCGCAGGCCCATATCTGCCAGAGAAGCAGGGCATGAGGCAGTTCTACATGATCAACAAGTGTTTTGTTTCAACACAACTTTGGTGTTGGACAGCTTTTCTGGAGGTAGTGGGAGGATCTCCAGGCGTGACAGCAGCTGAGGCCTGGGCACATCTCTGTGGAGCATTTCAGGACTTTGATCTCACACTTAAGGTGGCCATCCCGAGTGTCCATCATCTCTGACTGATGCTACAAGTGGGTATGAGAAGAAGAGGAAAGGTGTGGGGCAAGCATGTAGGGTATTTCCAAATGCTCTCCATCCTCCAAGAACTTCCTGAAATACAGGTGGTTTAAACTTTTCTTATGACCCTTGGGTGTTTGTTTTCTCTAGAACTTGTGCGGCTCTCCATTTGACCTATATTTTCTGTTAGTTGTGCATCCTGTGACAGAGTCCCACAGCTTAACTCCAACCTGTTCCCTTGTGTTTGCTTTGAACCTGCCACAGACTAATTTAATTTGATGCTCCTGCTCTAAGAACCCCAATTCTGGTGTTGGAAGAGAATGTGAACAACTGCTTCTTGCCTAATCCAGGATTTTGTACAACCAAATCATATTTCCTCATATACATAATTTTTTTCCAGTCAGAGATCTGCTTAGTCATTCCTTGTATTGAGACCATTGACTATTTAGCTGGCTTCTCCTTGGACAAAAAAGGCAGCAAGACACCAGGTCAAGTCCCTGAGGCTCAAACATTTTTCGTGAAGCAGCTGGGACTATCTTACCCAGACAAATGGAAATGTCTCAGGTCTCTCCTCTCCATTTTCTTTTTCCAGTGTCAGCCAGCAGCCTCGCTAGACACTGGATTACATTGCAGCTGGGAGTTGGGATTACACCACTTTTAGGAGGTCTTGTTGCAGCTCCCCATTTGTTCATAGTCTGCTTGCAAATTTTATGAGGCAGATTAGGGCCCAGGGATGCTGCAGCTAGAATGGGATACAATTTGGAAAATGTTATTAATTTTTGACTTTCGGCTCTACCCTGATTTCCCCAAGGAGGCTGGATAGGTGTCTTTACCCTGACATTGCTGCAGAGAGCCTGGGACTACGGGGGAAAGCTTCTTCCAGTCTACCTAAGTAATCCTTGGGAGAACTGGGAAGAAACCAAGTTACCTTCGCACTGCAGCCAGGACTTACTTGTCCTTAGAATAAGTGCAAGTACTTCACTCCTTCATATCATAAATAAACCATTAAATCCAAGCTTGGAGGGAGGAAGCAGAATAGTGCTTTACGAAAGTGGTGTTGTTTCCTCTGAGATTGTCTATCAGCTGGCTTCAAACCCAGGATTTAGCTGCAGCTTGCTTGAAAACAATGTTGGTCCTGCTGCGGTGCCATAAACTTTCAGAAAATTGGAAAGACCCCTCATAGCATGAGTGAGATTTTTATTTCTGCTGCGTTTACAGCAAATCCATGAGAAGACTGAATGAGTGACTCAACAATTGTTTTCCATTTTAGTCACTTTCCCAGTAGAAAGCTATTTTCTAGCAAAGTAAATAGGGAAAAAAGTTGCATTTAAAATTTTCATTTCTCCCCCATGAGGCTTTGGTTTTAAAAAGCTGTAAAAACATCCTTTGCTTCCTTAGCTTTTGGCAACCATAACCTTAAAATGGCTGGTTTCTAGAAACATGACGTAACATTTTGGACAGTATGGCATAAAATTACAAAAATATTGAAATAAGGAACTATTTTATTTTAATTCAGGCAAAAAAAACCCTACCCGTTTTCCATTTTCACCGTATTTTTCACCAAGAAAGATTCCTCAGCTGAGGCCAGACCCATGTGGCTGTGGCATGGAGGTTCCTGCTTTTCCCTTGTGGACTGTGCTCTTTGAGCCATGCATTGCTGGCAGTGAAATGATATTTTAAAGCCATTAATACCAAAAAATAAGGGCTGGCTCTACACCCCTACAAATTAACCAGTTGCTTCAGCCAGTCTGTTTCCCAAGGCAGTGAACAGCCCTGGATTATGGCAGATCCTGGCAGGAGCATGGCCATCTCCCCCACCACAGCCAGCTCAGCTCTCTGGGCTCCTCAGCCCAGCGCTGCCTCTCCTCATGGCCGTTTCTCTTTTGCTGGCATGACACTGGGGTGGCAAAAGGCAGTTGTACCCTCTCGTGAGACTTGGCTCTGAGACTTTGCTTGCTGGGTGTTACCCTGTGACAAGGGTGCTCGTGATGGCAGCTCTGGCTGCAGAGGGTCAAGCGTGGCAGGGTGTGGGGAGAGCAGTAAAGGCACAAGTTCAAAATCATTAAACAGTAATAGTCTCTTTTGCTCTTCCTTTCTCCTTTTATCTGCTGCTGAGTTTGGCTCCCTTCTCTCTGTGTTGCATCAGTATGATTTCTTGGCTTTGCACGCTGGTGTCAGTGAAGATCAGCTCTTTGTTTGTCCAGGAGAAGGGCTGGATCTCCAAGGAGACCACCATCTGATTTATGCTTTAGTGCTCCCTCTGTAGGAGTGGCCACTGCTTATGGTGCCTTGTCAGTGTTTGGTGGTACACATAGCACAGGCATCTTCGTGTGATGGCACACATGGTTAACGTCCTCCCAGTTGGACTATGTGTGAGGCCAGTGTGCCATGAGAGAGCCACAGAAGGTGGCCATAGCAAGGAGTGAGTTTCCCTGGAGAAAAGACCCTGTGAAGTAGGGCATTTCCAGATGACATTGGG